>NW_009925118.1:2793-5277 GCF_000696875.1 Nestor notabilis
TCTGTAAAAGGAATTTTTCACCCCCGCATGCCCTGCCAGTGCCACAAGAAGCCGAGATGAAGCAGAGGCAGGACCCCTGACCCAAAGTAGTCAAAGGGGTATTCCATACCACAGCACATCATGCCCAGTATATACGCTGGGGGGAGTCGCCTGGAAGGCCCAGATTGCTGCTAAAATCAGGCTGGATATTGGTCAGCGGGTAGTGAGCAATTGTATTGTGCATCACTTGTGTTTATTGGGTTTTTTTCCCTTCCCTTTTTAGTTTTATATTTTCTACCCTTGATATTTTCATTATGATTATTATCATCATTATCATTATTAGTAGATTTATATTATACTTTAGCTACTGGACTGTTCTTATCTCAACCCGTGGGGTCTACACTCTTCCAGTTCTCCCCCCCATCCCACCCATAGGTGGGGGGCAAAGGGAGAGTGAGTGAGTAGCTGCATAGTGCTGAGTTACAAGCTGGGTTTAAATGACACTTCAAGGGGTTCCCTCTTCTTTCCCTTTTGCTCTTGCAGGTTAAGCACAGCTAGTGGTCTTCTCATGTAGGCAGTTGCTTGAGCCACGCTCTCCAGAGGGGGACAGCCCCTGGGATGCGCGATGCCTGGGCACAGCCCTCACTCACCTCCCCCATGGTCCCAGCCCTCCCTTGTCTGCGTACCAGGAAAGGCGAGGGCGCGCTGTGTTCGGAGACATCGAAGTAGGTGACATCAACGGGCAGCGTGGCGTGCTGGGGGCAGTAGGAGCCGCTGGCACCGATCTCTGCTGTGAACCCCTCGATCCTGCCCGACGGTGCAAAGCGCCCTTTCAGGATGGACTCCTGAGAGAGAAGGGTAGTATTAGGGACCTTCAAACACCAGTCCTGCCCCTCGCCTTAAAGCTGCTGGTGAGATCACCCCCATCTCCTCTGCAACCACAGCTTGCCCTCATGTGTCCAGACACCAGCCGTGAGGGGCCCTGGCTGCTCGCTCTGACACAGAGCCATCTCACACAGAGAAGCAGGAAGAGCAGCAGCTATCTCAGCAGGCTCCAGGTACACTTTATTTCACTTTATTTCAGTTATCAAACTGTACTCATCTCAACCCGCAGGTTTTACCTCCCTATGATTCTCCTCCCCATCCCACCCTGCAAGGGAGAGAGGAGTGAGAAGTGGGCAAGCACCTGCATGGTGCTTTGTTGCCACTGGGCTTAAACCACAACAAGGCTCTCGGGGACACTCATCCCAGGCACACACCAGGGCTCTGGTCAGGTTCAGCCTCTCATGCCCGCCACCAGCCCAGCCTGGAGCCCCCAGGGGGTGCCATTACCTCAAAGTTGCCCAGCAGAGCATGGCTGATGGTGGTGGTGGCCCAGGGCGCTGAGGAGGACCTGGTGCCCCTCCGGAGGCTGCTCCGGAGATGTCGCCTTTGAAACAAGAGAGATTTGTGTTCGACTGGAAAGCTGCCCATGTCCTTGGGGATCCCTCTCCAAGTCCCCAGTCCCTTTCTTTGGTGGAGGTTGAACCCAATTCCTACCCACCAGGAGCAGAAGAAACTCCCCAACGCCCCACAACCTGACCCTCCCAAGGGGCCACAGGGTGCTGGGGTGTCCAGGCATCCTGAGCCCCCATGTCCATCCCGCAGGGCTGCCAGGACACTCACGATTTGAGTCGCAGCCCGCTCTTCAGCCTCCTCCCAACTGCAGTACAGTCCACAGAGCCCTGGAGGGGACACAGAAATGAGAAGCACATTAGGGCAGCAACTAGGGACTGACTGTGTGAGGTACCTTCACCCCTTGCCCTGTCTCACAGCTCCAGGAGGATGGGATAGGCTCCCATCCATGGGGAGCTGTCACTGGCCTCTGCAGGGGTGGGGTGTCTTGTGGGAACATGGGACTGCCCAGTCCCCAGAGTGGCTTCACTGGGGATGAAGGTGTTGAAACCCAAGCCAAAAGCGCATCACACAACTCCCACCTTGCAAAGCAGCTCTCAGGACCAGCCCCAGTGACAAGACACCCCAGTCAGAGCCATGCAGTGACACCCCTTGCTTCTCCCTCTGAATGGTAACACATACAACGAAGCTCCCAGACCAGCCCAGGAAAAGTCCTGTCCCCCGGAGAGTCTTGCAAAGTAATGCCACCAGGCAGAGGGTTGTGCTGACCACCCCAGGCTCCTGCAGCTTTAGGGTGGGGGGGTTCAAGCCAGAGCCACCCTGCAGCCTCCTTTTAAAGATGTCCCCTTTTCAGGGGTTTTCCCTTCTGGAAGCCACACAAAGGGCAGCACAACACAAAGGGATGATGGCACTGGCTGGCATGACCAGGCGGGAAAACTGAGGGAAGCTGCTGGAGGGCAGTGCTGGGGACAGCCGGGCTGGGGGACCACAAGGGCACATGGGCAGGGATGGAGCTGTGCCCCATGGATGGCGTGTCCCAGCTCCAAGCAGCAAGAAGCCAGGGAAGCTCTGCTGTTGGTCCCTCCAAGGGTTGCCAGCACTGTGGGATGC
>NW_009925118.1:5299-6854 GCF_000696875.1 Nestor notabilis
TTAGCGTGCTGCAGCCTCAGCCAGCAGCACATAGTGAGGGCAGGGAGCTGGTCAGGAGGGGTGGGTAAGCAGAGAGGAATCAAAGACAGCTCCTTGGCTGCCAGGCTGGTTGCAAACCTCTGGAGTCTGCCCCATTTCTGAGAGCTGGTGGCACCCTGGGGCATGCCACGTGCATCCCAGAAACACAGAAAAGCCAGCGGCATCTCTGCACACAGCAGTGGGGCTCCCACTCCTTGGCCAGAGCATGTCCAGTCCCGCTCCCTGCCACCAAACCCTTCTCCTGATGGATATCATGGCCAGGGACTCAAGCCGTCCCACACCTCATCATGCAGACAGAGGCCAGCTGCTCTTCCCAAGCCTGCTGATAAGTCTAGTTTAACACGAAGTTATCAGACACTGTATGCGGCCCCACGCCATGTACCCATGTGTTACTTGGAGGCTGCACCCTGTCCGAGCAAGGCTCTCCAGGCTAAAGAGCTGGTTGCAAGAAGAGGATCCAGCAACTACAAGGTGTCAGAAGCTGGTGACAACCTACAGACTGTGTGAGCTGCCCTACTCACACCAGTGCTGTGGCACTGGGACAGAACAGGGCACGGCTCCACCATTGCCCACATTGCCCTTGGCAACAGCACTAAGCTCTGGGTATTCCCAGGCCATTTCCTGCCTGGGGGAATCCCTCACGAGCGATGCTCACCTTGGCTGTGGGAAGCAGGTGATTCCAGAAAGGAGCTGCCTTGGCATCAGTGCTGCGGCAGGCTGTGGGCACAGGATGGCACGGCAGGACCCTCTTCTTCCTTGCCGGTGGGGACAGGCTCTCATCCTCAGAGCAGGAGTCGGCCACAACCTCACCAGCAGGCAGCAGCTTCCTCTTGGCCGGGCAGCTGCTGGCACTGAACTGGCTGCTCCCACAGGGTGTCTTGTCCAGGGAGCTCAGGTTGCAGGGCTCAGGGCTGAGCACTGTCTGTGGAGCTGCGGGCTCCTTGCACCCATTGGCCTCTACTGGCCATCCCTCTTCTCCACTAGCCCCGCTGCTGTGAGCTGGGCTGCTCCCCGGCTTCTCTTTCTTCACACCAGAGTCCAGCTGGGCTGTGTGTGCAATATTGTGCAAATCAAGGTGAAGTAAGTCGTGGCCACTTGCCCGCTCTCCATTCTGCCCATAGTCCATGGGCTGATCCCCAGAAGAGACAGGGCAACCGTCTCTCATGTGCAAAGTACTGCAGCCAATGTGCTGGGGCCAGGAGGAAGAGGAGACATCCTGCAACTTGTCATCTCTACTGGCCTTGGGGCTGTGGCTAGGGCTGCCCTCACACCGGTGCTCCACTACCCGCAGCCCACTGTGGGAGAAGTGCTGGGCAGAGCCGCACAGGGAGAGCTCCTCCACCAACAGACCATCCTCAAAGGTATCATCATCATCCAGGGAAGCCTCCCCAGGGCCCACATCGCACTTGCCATCCACCCCTCCGACACCCCATTGAGTTCGTTTGGGGTCTCGCCCTCCCTCCGTAGTTCGCTGGTCGGGGTATCCCCTTTTGACAGCCGTCCGGCTGCCGGCCCG
>NW_009925118.1:6885-33466 GCF_000696875.1 Nestor notabilis
CTGCGCTCCCCGAGGAGCTGGAGAGATGTGAGAAGATGGAGACCTGATAAACCTTCTGGCGCTTGATCTCTGTCTCATTGTAGCCCATGAGGATGCTGCGGTGGCTGCAGTGCTGCGAGGAAGCCTCCAAGGGTGCCTCTCCACTGGGACGGGACAGGCTGGGGTCTGCGCTGCGCTCCGGGGGCAGGGATGTCTCCGCGTGGATGTGCCGCATGGAGCCTCACTTGCCTGGACTCCGAGCGGAGCCGGAGTCACAACAGCCCATGCAGTAGCAGAAGGGAGACTATAAAGTGCCACGGGTCACGGTATAAGGACAGATTGTGGGAGCTGGACCTCCCCTCACTCAGGATGCCTGGGTGAGCCCTCCACTATGGGATGCACTGCAGCACAGCATCTGGAAAGAGAGAGCAGGAGGATGGAAGTCAGCCTCGGATACTGTGCTTGTCTGGGCTTTTGGTCAGAAGGGACCTGCTGTCATACGGGCAGCTCTTCATACAGTCCTCCTCAGACCTCCCTCTCCCAGGAAGGGAAGAGGAACCGGGCTGCTGTGGCTCTCCAGCAAACCCTGCAGCGTCACCCATCTGCAGGATCAGCACTTCCTCCCCAGCCTGGGCACAGAGAGGAGGCTGGAGGCTACTGGGGACAAGCCTGGACAAGTGGGGAGGAGGAAGCCTGCACTCTGCCAGGGACATGCTTGCACTGTTCCGGAGCACAGGAGTCAGGCAGGTCAGACCAGTCCCAGGGGCTCCGGGCTGTAATCACCCCTTTGGGCAACAGCAACAAGATCTCCCTGTGCACACCAAGAAGACCTGTTCTGGCCACATGAGCTGAACTAGGCAAGGCTGTACCCTGGACAGGGGACAGAAACCTGACCTAACATCACAGTTACCTCTGCCAGCTTGGAGCAGGGGCCTCCACCACCTCAGTCAGCATCTGAGTGGTACCAGGGGCTGCAGAGCCCACCATGGGCTCCTGCCCCAAGGGCCTGACGTCCTCCATGATGCATGGCACCTCACTTCTGATTTTCAGCCCAGTTTGAGAGCTGCGACAATCCCGACCACAAGTTTTTCTGACATGATAAATACTGAAATGGCTGCAGGAGCTGAGGAGATGCAGCACAAGTCACTGCAGACCAAGGAGCCCCAGAGCCTGACAAACTGCCCATGGCAGCTCTGCCCTTTTCCTGTCCCCACAGCTCTGCCTGCTGTTGCAGAGCAAAGGCTTAGGGGCAGGTAAGCAACAGGGAAATCAGGGAATTTCTCTGAGTGGGTCAAGGCTATCTGGTTCAGTCTGTGTCTGGTATTTTGACTCCATCTTGATGGGGATGGGAGAGCAGCAGGCCAGGCTGTCTATAAATCCTTGAAGGGAGGGTGCAAAGAAGATGAAGCCAGGGTTTTTGTAGTCATGTCCAGAATCGGGACCAGAGGCAGTGGGCACTGGAACACAGGAGGTTCTGTCTGAGCATCAGGAAACATTCTTTTTATTGTCAGGGTGAACAAGCACTAAAACAGTTTACCTAGAGAGGTTGTGGAATCTCAATACTTGGAGAATCCAGCTCCAGGGCCCACAACACAAGAGGGATGTGGACCTGTTGGAGTGAGTCCAGAGGAGGACTGGAGCAGCTCTGCTCTGGAGACAGGCTGAGGGTGCTGGGCTGGTTCAGCCTGGGTAAAAGAAGTTTCCTTAAGGGGAGACCTTAGAGAAGCTCCAGTGCCTAAAGGGGCTAAAAAAAACCTGGTGAGGGACTTTCTACAAAGGAATGTAGTGACAGGACAAGGGGGAATGGGCTTTGAACTGACAGGGGGGAGATTCAGGTATTAGGAAGAAGTTCTTCTGTGTGAGGGTGCTGAGGTGCTGGCACAGGCTGCCCAGAGAAGCTGTGGCTGCCCCATCCCTGGCAGTGTTCAAGGCCAGGTTGGACACAGGGGCTTGGAGCAACCTGCCCTAGTGGAAGGTGTCCCTGCCCGTGGCAGGGGGTTGGAACTGGATGAGCTTTAAGGTCCCTTCACACCCAAACCATCCCATGATTCTATGAGACATTCAAAAGCTGTCTCGCCATGGTCCTGGGCAATAGCTCTATGTAGCCTTGCTTGAGCAGAGGGACCAGATGACCTCCAGATGTCCCTGCCAACCTCAACCCCTCTGTGTAACCCACACCGCAGCCTGTCCTGGCTGCCCCCTCACTCACCTCTCTGCAGCAGAACCCCGGCTTGCTCCGGATTAACTTCCCTGTCCCGCAGTGGGTGGCTGTTGGCACAATTAGCTGAAGACACCAGCCAGCCAGGCACCCCCCAGAAGCGGCGTGGCTGCCGTGGAATGGCTCCCACCATCACGGTGTGCCTCCAAGCCTCCACACTGTCCTCTCCAGCTCTTCAGTTTCCACAGTGGCTCTGAGGGAACGAAAGCAGAAGATGCAGGGCTGGGGTGGTTCAGATGCTTTCCAGAAGGGCAGGAGGGTGACACCTGTTTGCAGACAAAGAAGGCAGCACTGAGGCTCAGCCTCTCCCAACCTCCCAAACCCAATGGCCACATACATTTTGGCCCATCTCAGGCAGCGTTATCACCTTGATTTCCATTTAAACCACAAATACTTTGAGCTAAGCTATGAACTGTCATACCCGGCTCATGTTTTACATCCCTTTTGCATGCCTTCCTGTATGAAACACTCCGCATACGAACAGATCCCTGTTTCTGGAGACCATTTCAGGCCTTGCTTCCCAAGACACTGCAGACCACCAGCAAGCAACCTCTGGGCCTCCAGCTAGCTGCTTGTCTTATGCCCACTCCTGCCCCTTTCACCCACAACATCAAAGGGCACTTTCTGGCCCTACAAACAAGAAGAGCTTTGCAATTGTTTTCTTTCAGTAAGAGATGCCTGGCAGGGAAGGCAGAAAGAGGAGCCTGACAGCCCTGAGCCATGATGGCCCCCCACCAGCTTCCCCCAGCACAAAGACAGAAGTCCTTTCATGTGCACAGCACTCACCTGCTCAGATGCGCCCTTGATGCACAACAGAGATTTGCAGATTCAACACAGCTCCCCTGCAGTCATAATCCACCAGCACTGCAGCTTTGATGCCTAGAAGAGAGAAAGGAGGAGAATCATCTCAGGCAGCACCTTGTGGTGCAACACCTTCTGGGTGGGCAGGAGCCCTCCACCTTCAGCCCCTCTGTGACAGGGGCAGCCCATGAGCTTTGCTGGCCCAGGAGCCTCCATATGAAGGAGGAAACACTGCCCATCCTGGGGACCGTGGCCTCCATCCCCATGCAGCCTCAATGTGGGGCTCACTGCAGCAGCTATCCAGAGCCAAGCCATTGTCTGTCCCACTGGGCATCCCAACCCAGCACTCAGCACTGCTCAAGGCTGGAAACAGCAGGGCCAGGCAGATGAACAAAATCCCTGAAGGGATGCTCACAGGCATTGATCACCCAAGTGCAGCCCCTTTCTGGCACCCTGGTCCAGTTCTGAATCCCATCATCTTGCAAGTGGGAAGACAGCTTCAGTAGGTCACTCACTGTGCTTGCTGCCTGACCTCGCCTGCCCAAGGAAATGGGCTGCTCTTCCATTACATTTCCCGTAAGATTGTAATTATCAGACAGTCATGGGCAGTCCCAGAGGGTCAGCCAGCCCAAAAGGCACCACCAACACTACCGGTGGTTTAAGCCCAGCCAGTAACTCAGAACCAAGCAGCCACTTGCTCATCCTCCCCTTTCTTCCCTCTCACTTAGGGTAGGATGGGGAGGAGAATTGAAAGAATGTAAATCCCACAGGTTGAGATAAGAACAGTCCAGTAACTAAGGTATAATATAAAACTACTAATAACAATAAGGGAAATATCAAGGGGAGAAAATATAATACTAAAAGGGGAAAGGATAAAAACCAATAAACACAAGTGATGCACAATACAACTGCTCACTGCCCACCGACCGATACCCAGCCCGACCCGAGCAGCGATCTGGGCCTTCTGGGTAACTCCCCCCAGTCTATATACTGGGCATGACATGCTGTGGTATGGAATAGCCCTTTGGCCAGTTTAGGTCAGGGGTCCTGTCTCTGCTCCCTCCTGGCTCCTTGTGCCCCTCCTCTCTGGCAGAGCATGAGAGACTGGAAAGTCCTTGATCAGGGTAAACATTACTGAGCAACAACTAAAAACTACGTGTGTTATCAGCATTGTTCCCAGACTGAAACCAAAACACAGCAGTGCACCAGCTTAACTGTTACAGCTGAACCCAGGACAGATGGGAAAGGCACTGCTAGTGACCAACCACAACAGAAACACAATACACCAGCTCCTGAGGAGCACTTGCAGCAGGGGAAATCAACACGATACACCTCTAGTCCAAAACCTCAGCAAAAACCCTTTGTAAAAGATTAGCTCCTTCTGACACCCTACATGCAGCCTGCACCAGGGCAGGCGGAAAAGCAAGTAAGTGACCTGCCTGGAAGGTTGCTGCTTCCCTCCTCCATCCCTGGGGGAGATCTGTACCACACTTGCGTGACACAGTCAACCACTGGGAAGCAACATCAGCAAAAGCAGCAAGAGGCAGCACAGTGCATCAGGAGAAAGCCACATCCTTCCTGTGCGTGTCTGTGCTGGGACAAGTAAGCAGTTTCACCTGCATCCTTTCTTTCTCTCTCCCATGACTCCCTGCAGCCACAGACCTTTGCTTCCCAGCTGTGGCTGCCTTTCAGAATAGGTCCATCAGGAGCAGCTGAGGCACCACAACCGAGACCTCAGCACCAGTCACCAGGTGACGCTAGCACTAGGCAGTAGTGCTCTCACCTAGCGCAAGGGGCTGCACCATGTCTTGCCAGCCCAGCAGGAACCACACAGCCAGGAAGGAGAGGGCTTGTCATTACAGGAAGGCAAATAATCATCCGTGGTGCAAGCAGAGCACAAGGCAAGAGAAGAGACAATAGAAACTGCTGGAAACAGACTGCCTGGAGGATAAATCGCAGCTCCATCGGTTCTAACTGAACCCAAGGAGAAGGAAGGAAATCTAATCAGCGCAAGTTCAAACCCAGAAGCTCCCTGGCACAGGCTAAGAGCAGAGCCTGAGAAGCACCATCAGGCAGAAAGTTTCTGTCACAAGCCTGAAGGACAGCAGCACTAGCAGCAATGCTGCCAGCAGAGAAGGGTTTTACCACAGCATGAGAGATCACGTATTATCACCATCAGGAGAGACATAGACACAGGAGACTGGGGACCACCTCCAGCACCATCCATAGAGGAGGTAATCCTGCAGAGAAGCTGGTTAGAGAGATTCCAGAGGAGCGAACTGTGCCTGAACGGAAAGATGACCCACACGGACGTGGCTCTGGCCATGTCTGGGATTCAGGTTGGAGAGGAAGAAGCTCCCACTTGTTGGAAACAAGGGATTGAGAGAGAGGGAGGGAGGATGCAGAAGGAAGGAGCATCCTTGCCCCACTCAAGGGCAAGTGCTGCTCCTGGGGGTCCTCAGGAGGCCCCCTGCAGTCCCAGATTTATGCAGCCACAGAGCCTTGCTGACAATGTCCCTCTGCTGACAATGGAGAGGAAGCCCAAGATGGGGCAAGAGGCAGTGCCCATGTCAGGAGTGTGAGCTCCTAGAAACCACCAGAAACAGCTTCTACAGAGACAGACCAAACACCTCCCTCTGCCCTTTAGCACCCATGTCCATATTGTGAGGTGCCGCTGCTGCCCTTCCTCCCATCCCACTGGAAGGGACACCCATGGGGTGCAGAAGCCCCTGGGGACCCTCTCCGCAGGGTGCCCTGGTAGGTGTCCAGGCTGCCGCAGGCTCCCGAGGGGCCAAGGTCTGCCCAGCAATGTTAATGCCTCCCAGCCCCATGCTCAGGTGCCGCAGGGACTGAGCCCTTCCGCTTGGCTGAGCCAGGATAACACAATGAAACCTCTCCCGGGAGCTCGGGGAGCAGGAGCAGAGCCCCCAGCCTGGGGACTTACCCCTGCTCCCTCTGATGCCTCACATCTTGGAACAGATAGGCCACGCACACCTTGCCCCGGTGCCTCACGTGCCGGCGGCGATGCTGACAATAGCCTGCGTCTGGGAATGGGGGCTCGCAGGGTCTGCAGGCAGATCCTGCTGTGCAACAGACACCTGTGTATTGCTTCTCCTCCTGTCCAACCCACCCTCCGCACCAGCCGAGCCTCCCCTCCATGCACGGCTGCCCCTCTTCCCAGGAAAGCACAGTCAAAGAATGAAAAGCAGCTTAAAATCCAGCATGACAATCGGGCAGCTCTTCAAAGCCGGCAGCATCCCCCTGCCCACCCAGCGCCAGAGCAGGATCAAACCTCAGCGATACAGCCCTCGTCCGCCCAGCTTCAGCCTTTGAGCCCAGGAAACCTGCAGCAGGCAGGGCAGGGAAATCCCATGCAGCAGCTCACGAAGAGGATAGCCCAGGTTGAGGACAGACCTTTGTCTCTGCCTGTCTGTCTCGCTCGCTGGCTGCTGGAGGAGGAAGAGAGAGGCGGTGGGGGACAGCGAGCAAAGATAACACCCCTAAGAAGGATGTCACAGCCCACGTTAATCACTTGGAATTCCAGCCAGCACAGACCCGGGCGCGCAAATATGGGCAGCAAATGGAGAAGCTCAAAGCTCTGAAATAATTGGATCTTTCCACAAGAGCCGAGCCCAGAATCCAGCACAGGAATTCAGTCCCCCCGCTGGAAGTCGAGAGATCAAATACACCGAGAGGCAGGCGCAGCACAAGCAATCCTCAGCCACCGCCGGCTCCGGCTCCGCAGCCCCTGTCGCTGCTCTGATCTCAGGTACCTCCTCAGCAGGGAGCAAGGGTGAGGGAGGACCGCAGCGGAGAGCGGAGCTGGGGACCGTCCCCTTCCCACCCAACTTACTCCACTTGTGGCAAGGTGCAGAAACCCTGCCTGAGCAAGAGAGGAGTGTGAGGAGGAACCCGGGGACCTCGAAGCCTCGTTCGACCGGAGGAACAGCCCATGGAAAGGAGACCCCCGAAGGAGCCGGGTGGGCTCTGAGCCCTGCAGGGAGATGCCCGTCCCGGCAGTATTGCCAGCCCGCATCACGTTCCCGGCGAGACGCACTTACGGCACATGGAGGCTCCTGCTCGCCGCCTCAACGGCAATGAAAAGGCACAGAGGCTTCTGCCAGAAAACAAAGAGGCAGCGGCAGAGCTGGGGGTGGGGAAAACTCCGCTGCCCAAGAGGATCCCTGCAGAGGCAGCAGGATGCTGTTGGGCTCCACCGTGGCTATTCAGCCCGAGGTGGTGCCCGCTTGCCCGGTGCAGGGAGTCTGGAGGGTGGGCCAGCCCCGCTTCCCTCCCCGGGTAGTGCCGGGTGGGAAGTGCTGGAGGACACAAGCCAGGCCCGGGACAACAGCTGGCCACACATTCCTCCAGGCTGGCTCTGCTTCATGGAAAGCTGTGTGTTTGCACCTCGGGGTAACTGCTGCACGTCACTGCTCCCGGGGCAAGGAGCACTGAGCCTGCAAGGCTTTGCCACCAGGGAAAGCTATGGACACCAGCGGCGTGGTCCTTGCAGCGGTGTGGTGGCCTCAGCATCACCCTGGAGCAACACAGAACATGCACAGAGTGAAACAGGCCCCCAGCCACAGGGACGTGTCAGGCAACTCACTTCCAGTCCTTCTATGCCTCCCCGGGGACAGTGTCCTGAGGGACGGGGACCTCGGGCACTGGGTGACAGCGCAGAGCAGCTGCTCTGCTCCAGACCTTGGTGGCAACTGCCACCCATGGGAAATTTTCCACCGCTGGTGATTACAGTCATGTGCATGTGCAGCCGTCACAGGGTGGCTGTGAGAAGGTGAATGGGGCCTGGCAGAGGGGCAGGGACCACTTCTGCTCTCTGCTGGCAAAGAGCCTGGGGTCTCCGGCCATGAGCAGGGCACCAACGCACAGTTATGTTCCAGATTCAATGCGGATTTGTCCAAGGGAGACATGCCCCAGGTCTAACCAGGACTAGGCCCTCACCACACTAAGTGATGCACAAACATTAGTATTAACAGTCCCTTTTATCTGATGTCCCCAAAGGAGTGATGCCCTGGGGTTGGTATCTACACCAGAAGCCCTGCAAACCCTACCCCAAGCGGTTTAACTCAACACCAATGGAAAGGCAATCACTTCCTGGCAACTCCCATCCCATCAGCTCCCTGTGCCAGGCCGTACTATGTGGGAAGTGTGAACAGCCCAGCCGGCTCTCCATCATTATGAGCCAGTTACAGAAATATCAAACTCTGACAGCGAGCTGCAGCAGCAAGGTGTTGCTGTGTGAGCAGGAGAAGACAGCACAGGAATCAGTGAGTGATGGGACACCTTTTGCTCCCACCTCTGCTCTCTCCTCTTCAGTCACCACCACATAAAACCACAGCAATCTACAGCCCCATCTTTCCTCCTTACCAAGGCAGCTCTTTCTGTACCCTGATGCCCTGTAGCCATCACACTGCCTCATCCCAGATGCACAATACTTCACCTTCCCCACATCCTTTACATAGCAGCTGGCTTTGCATTCTCCTACTTGTTCCCATCCCAACACCATCCTCCACCACCATCGGACCTGCCCAGTTCACATTCACCCCATGCATGTATCCAGCATCCCCAGCTCTTTACCTGTGCTCTGGCTGCCTCCTGCCATAACTCACTCCAGTTACACCCCATCCCCATACAGCCCTGCCAGCCCAATTCTCCTTGCACACACCACATTAACAAGTCCCTGATGCCCATCTGGGAGAGCCCACAGCAGTGGCACCTTTCCGTACCTCCCAAAATGGTAACCAGGGCACCGCAGCACAGTGGAGAAGGTCCCAGGGATTCTGCATTACCCCAGTCACCTCCAGACACAGGCTCCAAAGCTATGGATAGGAAGAAGGAGCAGGTGAAGTGCCTGCAGTGGGGAGGGCAGCAAGGATTGTGCTTGCAGCATTTGCCCCGTGGGAACTGCCTGTCCCCACCACAACCCCTCTTGTGATAAACTTCCTTTTACCATAAAAGCCCTCCAAGGGAGGTGCTTGGGCACAGGCATCAGGCCTCGGGCTTGGTGTTACCAAGCTGCAGCCTGCAGATAAGGCTGCAGTAGCTGTGGGGACATTCAGCGTCTTTTCCACTCCCTGTGCTAGACATCTACCTGACACAGAGGGAGGAGATACCATACACACACACACACACACACACACAGAGCCATGCACACCCACCCAACTCTTCCTTTTCCATCAGCAATTTAGAAAGGCTCAAGCACAGGCCACAATGGTGACATGGCATGGGCAGGGATTCAGGCCGTAAGGATGAGGCTTTGTCCATCTTTGAGTGTAAAGAGCTGGACACAGACAGGGATGCTGCTGGGAAGGGAGATTTCCACCATGAATTCACTGTCCTGTGCCTTGTCATGGAAATGGAATGTCTCTCCTTCTCTTGGGACTGAAGGTGAGAGACAAACATTAGGAATTAATGCATTATGGAATTAGGAAAAGGGTGTCATAGCTGTCACCTAAACACACTGCTGCCCATAATGTAGGCAAATATACGAGTGCACAAGCCCCTTTGAAGGGAAACAAGGGGGTAGAAATTACCAGCATGTCTGACTGTAAGCATATCCATATACAGGGCACTGGGAGACATAGTCTAGCTCCTGAAACTGGCAAAACTCCTGGTCCATACACCCTGAACCACCTGCAGTGTCCCCACCAACAGCAAAGCCCTCTGCCTGGAGCATCCACCAGGGCTGCCAATGAGCAACGCACACAGCCAGGTATGCCTTCCAGATGGAAGGGGGAATCCATTTGGCACCTGTATGCTTCATGGATATAGAGGATGCCAAGGCTCAGAGGGTGCTTCGAGTGAAGAGAAGGCCAGAGAGGACGTGTCCTCAGGGCTATCTGGTGTGTGCAGCCTGCAGGGACTACACAGCACCGGGGCACCAGCATATCAGCATCCTGTGTCTTCACAGAAGTGATAGTGGACAGGGACGGGCTCCAGAGGCAGCTGCATCCCCAGACAACCCCCATGCGCCGGACATGAGCCCCTGCAAGAGGTGAAAGCCCCTGTGTAAACTCTGCTTGCTGCCACTGTGCAGCCCATGTTTAGCTGTGCTGCTTCTGCAGGAACTCACAAAGGTCAGAGACATCAGAAACCAGCTTAACTACAGCAGATGGGTCCAAAACACCTTAAGCCCTGGTGGCAGATGTGCTGATGGGGACAGAGGTGTCCCCTGAGACCTGATCTTCCTAGGGAGACACCTGAGAGCTCTCCACGGACTATCAAGAATCAGCTCATCCTGGCCACACAGGGATGCTGCTGTTTCCACCTTTGCTGCTGGAAACGGACCCCAGGGGCCTCTTGGTTCAGACCACCAGACTCTGCTGCTCTTGATGTGTCTCAGGTGTTGTAACAGGGACACCCAAGTGGCACAAGAGCACCCAGAGCAGCACGGAGTAGAGTGGACTGTCAAGGAACGGAGAACGTACAGGGCTTGGAGCGAGACGGCAGCCCAGCATCAATAAGCTCAAGTCAAAGTCTGAGAGGAACAACTTGAGAAGGCATCTGGGGACTAACACAGGCTCATGGGAATCTCCTAGACCTTGAAAACCCACATAAAAGCATCTGGGGAGCCTGGACATCATCCTAGTCTCTGCCAGATGGGGAGGCAGACACAGCTACTGCTGCAGGTCAGCTCTACCCAGGCACCATGGCTACACGCAGGCCCTTTTGCTCTGGTTTATTACTCTCACACATGGGATGGAACGAACACTAACCCCCCTTTGAGCACTTACACACCAGACACAGGCTTCTGAAACATCAGGCAGCAGGGTCAAAGCTCAGAGACACAATAAATTGCTGACCAAAGTTTTTTCCTCAAGACAAGGCTGATAAGGCTGCCAGCAGCCAGCCTTGCAGGACGGGATCAGGAAAAGAGCAGCCATGAGAATAAAAGGCTGGCAAAGAAACAGAAAATACTGTGAGCAAATAATTCTTTCCAGACAGTCTTTTGGGCTCATCTCAGCCTCCATCTGCTCAGGATGGTCAGGCAGCTGGAGCCTTTAAAAAGGCTACTGGTGACTTCCCCTGCAATCGCCACTGTCTCTGGGACAGGCACCACGGGGAAGATAAACCTGGAGCCCTTCCAGGCAGCGGGCTGGGGGCCAGTGCCCTCCCCAGCCTCCGAACAGCACCAGCACCCCACTAAAGATCACAGCTCTGCACTGCCAGCAGAGCAGGATGAGTGGTTTACACCCCGCGCTTCACTGCCAACTGGCTCTTTGTGCTCACACAGGGAGGGAATGATGGGTGCTGCAGCTAAGATACTCTTTGATTTGAGAGCTTATTAGTTTAACCAAAGGAAAAGTCAAAGAAAAGGGGCATCTTTTTTCTACAAAATGATCTAGAGGCTCAGGTCCCCAGAAGAGAAGCCTACCTGTGCTTGACACAACTGGAACATTTTTCATTCCTTGCTTTCATTGAAGATTTTGCAATGCAGATTTTATTTAGGCAATTCAAAATAAAGGTTGCCTTCTTTCAGGTGATATTTGATTTCCATCCTACTCAATACTTGGCTGAATAGACTCATAGGACATCTAAAATGTCTCTCTCAAATCAAAGAGCTGTGCAATGCCACAAAGGCAGAGCCTCCACTTCCTGGCACTGCTAATATCAGATGGATGAGACGAACCAAGCTAGGAGAAGGGGATGGATAAAACAAACCCCCAGGCTGCTCAGTCCAACAGGCCATGAGATGCTACATCACCAAGCACCCCAAGAACTGGCAAGTAACAATGGTGGGAAGAGACCTGAGGGGTTTTGGTCCCAGGGCCAAGCTGAAGCAGGTTGCTTAGGGTTTGCCCCTGCCAAGGGCTGAGTGTCCCCAAATGTGGACATTGCCTCCTTCCTCTGGGCCCTGCTCCAGAGTCTAACTGCCCTCTGGGGAAATATTTGTCCTAACATCTAATTGGAATTTCCCTTGTGTGCCGTTAAGCTCATCCTGTCCCTGGGCAATCCCCAGGAGAGCTCAGCTCCAGCTTCTCTCCAAACCCACAGCCTCTGGCAGCAGTGAGAGCCCCCTCTGCTGCCTTCCCTTTCCCAGGCTGCTCGAAACCACCGCTCTCAGCCTCTGCCCACTGCAGCACACCAGAAGCTCCATGACAGAGCATTTATGGAGTCTGCTGGAGCTTGTAAGTTTCCATCCCGCCCAGCCAGAGGTGCCAGTATAGAGGACAGGAAGTACCTGCAGCCAGCTCTGAGTAGCAGACTCCTGCACACCTTGGGGATGTTGGATACAGAGACTCACCTTCATACTGAGACCAGTGGGGGCTGGTTTTGTTCAAGTAGTTGATCCTTGCCCTGGTTGGTAGCAGTGCCTGCTGCAACACACTCAGGTTATCCTGAGCTGGGAGTCCCAAGTACTTGCTTTGAGAAGTTTGGCCCCAAGTACAGAGAGCTTTGGCATCACTGCTGTAGTACCTCCATCATGCCCACAAGTGACCTGCCCTCAGAAGTGATGAGCAGGACCACCAGCAGTTAAAGTATTTAAGAACCAAGGACCAACCATGACCCCAGATCTGCAGCACATCATCCCTGCCCCAGCTCTTCCCCCACTCTGCATTCACTCAGTTCAGAGCTATCTGTTTATCACACTCTGCCCAGCCCGGATCATTCATTTTCCATCCTCTCCCTGCTCTCTCAGAGCAGATGGCCAGGTTACTGGTTAGGATCTGACCAGGACAGAGACCCATTTAGGTTGCTTAGAGCTGGCTGGACACCACACTGCCTGCATGGGGACCAAGATCCACCCCATGCACTGGAGGCTGGGATACTTGGTCACTGCATTGCTTCTCTGTGCTCATCTTTGGTCCCTCCTGGGAATGTCTCAGCACTGAGGATGCCCCAGCCCACTCCAGGACCGCAACGTACCTATGGCTGGAGATGTCTGTTCTCCCCAGTAACAAGTGATAGGACAAGAGGAAACGGCCTCAAGCTGTACCAGAGGAGGTTTAGACTGGATATTAGGAACAATTTCTTCACAGAGAGGGTGCTCAGGCACTGGAACAGGCTGCCCAGGGCAGTGCTGGAGTCACCATCCCGGGAAGTGTTCAAAAGCCATGCAGATGAGGCCCTCAGTGACATGGTTTAGTCTTTGCAGTGCTGGGGGAATGGTTGGACTTGATCTTCAAGGCCTTTTCCAACCTGGTCGATTCTACGATTCTATGTAGGCAACAAACGTGTTCGGCACATGGCTGAGCCAGGCTCCAGACCATTCCCAAGCCACAGGCACTGCCTCCACATGCTACGTCCTGTGGCTTCCCCAGGTCTCCTCCATCCCCTACCCCATCACTTGGGCACCCAGCACTCTTCCAGTCCCTTCGGGCTCCCTTACAGCCCATCCCTGGGCGAGCACGTGCCTTCTGCTTCCCGCTGACTCACTGCCTCTGGTTCACACCCTCCTCTTGCCTGACCCCCCCACTGCTGCCGCAGCCCTGTGCACACGCACGTGCACCGCTGCATGCGACCTGGACGCAGCTCTTGGGCCGTGCCACACGCTCTGCAGGGCAGCAAATGGAGCAGGGAGCCTGTGCCAGAGCCTCAGTGCCCCCGCAGCACACACACAGAGCCACGCTGGCTCAGGTCCACTGCGGGGAGCCGGGGCAGGCTGGGAGCACTGCCCTGTGCCAGCGCTGCCGAGATAAGGAGCGATGCTGGGGGAGGGCTTCCTCCGGGCTCTGAGGCTGATTTCCAGGCAAGCCTGTTTGCTTTATCAGCCCTGCACTGCTGACTGTGGGAGGGTTACCCGGTGCTGCCACAGCTTGGATCCACACCACTAACCTGCCTTTGGGTACAGCCAAACATGCCCCACAGTGCTGTGCTGCTTCCCAGTTTGACTGAGAGCGTCTCGGGGGACAGAGAGGGATTTCTTCTAAGCACGGCTATAGTGGGTATCACCTAGTGCCACTGCCCATGCAGGGCTGTCCTGTGTTCAGCTCTAACAGTTATTTTTCTCCTTCCAGTAGCTGGTGCAATGCTGTGTTTTGGTTTCAATCTGGGAACAACACTGATAACACACGGATGTTTTAGTTGTTGCTCAGTAATGTTTACCCTGATCAAGGACTTTCCAATCTCTGATGCTCTGCCAGAGACACAAGAAGCCAGGAGAGAGCAGAGGCAGGACACCTGACCCAAACTGGCCAAAGGGGTATTCCATACCACAGCACAACATGCCCAGTATAGAAACTGGGAGGAGTCACCCAGAAGGCCCAGATCGCTGCTCGGGTCAGGCTGGGTATCAGTTGGTGGGCAGTGAGCAATTGTATTGTGCATCACTTGTGTTTACTGTTTTTTATCCTTTCCCTTTTTAGTTTTATATTTTCTCCCCTTTTTATTTCTCTTATTGTTACTATTATTTGTAGTTTTATATTATACTTTAGTTACTGGACTGTTCTTATCTCAAGCCGAGGGATTTACATTCTTTTGATTCTCCTCCCCATCCTGTGCAGAGTAGGAGGGGATGTCGGGGGAGCAAGCGAGTGGCTGCATGGCTCTGAGTTACCATGGTTTAAACCATGACAAGGGCTCACAGGCTTGGCCAGTTTCTGAACCTGGACTCTACAAGCCACACACATGATGCCATGTACACACATCCTCTGCAGGCTGCCTCTCTGACTAGCAATGTCCCTAATGCTAGGGGCTGAAGCCCAAACAGCCTTCAGCCCACATCCTTTCCCTTCACTTCTCCACCCGCATCACCCCACTGAGGGCTCTCCAGCTAACCTCAGCCTCCTTCTTGGAGAGGACCAGAGCAGCAGAGGCGACTGGAGGCAGACAGCGTGCTGCAGCCATGCCGGAGCCCACCGAGAGCTGCAGCACACACCTCCCAGCCGGCGAGCAGCTCTGCGTAGCACAGCACATCCATCTGTGTGAAGGAACACACGAGAGCGCCGCGCACACAGAAGACGCCAGCCTGTGCAGCACACCCGGTCACGGACCTGTGCCTCTGCCTGTCGTAGCTGGAGGATCCATTTCCCACTGACTACAGGAGGAAATCACTGGGATCAAACACAGGCTCCTTTCTCGCCCTTTCCTCTCCACATCCCACATGTCAGAGTCATGCTGACAAGGGGTGGTTATGGTCCTTTCCAATCTCTTCCACCCAGGAGCACTTGGCCAGCTGCAGCGTTTTGCCTACACATGGATTGCTCACACAAAGCTCACTGGTGCTGCAATAGGACAAGTCACTCAACCATCACATCTCCAGCAGGGTCACACAGCTCCAGCTGGGTCAGGAGGCCCTGACATCCAGGAATTAAAGCCTGACTAAACTGTCCTTCAGCCAGGGAGGAGGAACAATGTTTTCAGCTGGGCTATCATGTATTAATAGGGACAAAGAACGATTTTCTGCCAAAGCTTAGGACTGTATGTCAGAACTGCTGATTCTCAGTGGATTTTTACATTCCTGACCCTCAGCATGTACACACAGAGCCTTTCTCCCTTCTCAGGGCAAAGAAAACAACAGTTCCACTGTGCACCACCCCTTCCATCTCAGGGTGCTCTAGTCCCTGGGGTCCTCTCTAGGGAGTCAGGAGAATGGGGGGTCCACAGTGCTCACTGTGTGAGACAGACCAGTTTGAGACAGACCATGATGATTTCCTTCTAGCCCCCATTTGTGATTAACAGAGGGGTAACACCCCATCTGCAACACCCAGAAGAGCAGAGAAGAGACACTCAAGCTGCTCTTGCTTCTGACACCTCTCTCACACCAAGGGAATCCCTTGCAACTGCCTTTGGTTCCCCTTCTGCAGCCCAGGGGGCTAAGAAGAGTGGCAGAGCATCTCTCCAAAGTACAGTGACAAGATCCTTCAAACAGCACGTTTCAGGTCAGCAAGCTGGGACCTGTCAGCAGAGAGGGGTTTACTCACCCACCTTCATGTTAGTGGCATGCTTCTGCAGCACAGGTGATGGCAGAAGACAGGGTGGAAAGAGAGGATTTTGGGCAACAGCAGATGGAGAAGTTCAGGCTTTCTCAATGTCAATGCTAAGAAGCACACACATTTGACACTTGTGCTGAAATGGTTCTTGGTTACAAGAACAGGCACATAGAGCATGATTCTGAGAACAGGCCATCTACTAAAGTGAACAGAGGACACTATGGTCTCTGAGAGCCTGAACCAAGCCTTCCATTTCTGGGTTCTCCTTCTCCCAGCAGCTCTGTGCTCCCTACAGTTCTCCCTTGTGCTTGAGAGGTAGAGCAGCCTCCAGGCTCCTAATTTAGGTGGTGGATGCAACGGCCCTCATGGAGTATTCCCTGGGATTACCTCTCACCTCCTAGACTGAGCCCAATGAAGCATCACCCCTTTGTTCCAAAAAATCACATCCAAGGTCATCTGATCCAGCGTAAAGACCAGATGTGGAATTTCTTTACATGAAAGCTTAGGTGGGGGAGCTCCATCATCCTATGCCAGAGGATGGAGCTGAAAGGCCAAGTGCCAAGTTTTAAGGACTAAACCTAAACTAAGCCTTTTCTGGTCAGTAACACAAATCCAAGTTGGCTAAAATTGGAAAGCCCACTGTGTGCTTCACAGCTGGTGCTCATCCTTCCTGCAAGCTGGAAGCCCTTATTGTTCCACAGCCCTGATCAGCTCCCCGCCCTCAGTGAGGGGATGCTCTTGTTGACTTAGCACATCCTGCAGCCCTCCTTACACGTCCTGGGTGGGCTGGCCGGCTGGCTCATATGCCATCCGAGATGGAAACGGGCTGTGTCCTCTTCCCACCTTGCTGTGGGAAGGGAAACAGATGTTTCTCCATCCATCCCTTCCCTAGCTTCTTTTGCTGGACACTCGCAGGGCACCCTGAACAGATGACATTAAGTGGAGGGGCTATAATTGGGCTTTACTCCTCAAGTACACATGAGAAATCCAACTTTAGCTTGGGCAGGCATTGAAAAGCAAACTTCCCTTTTCTGTGAAGGCAAAATGTGTCTGCAGGCACCCAGAGCTGTCTCCTCCGTCTGCATTTTGGAGAGATCCTCTCTTTCAGGCATTGCCTTTTACTCTCTGCAGCCTACATCGGCTCAGAGCCGGCTGGAGAGGCTCAAGAGCTGGCTACACGAGTGATGCTGCGAATTCATGTGGCATGTGTAAGGGCAGCTGCAAATGCTATATGGAGGGGGAGAAACAAAACCAACCCACCCCAAAATCCCAGGGCGGAAGGCCTGCACAAAGCCTGCAGTCCTGGCCTCCTGGCTCCCAGCCTTGTGTTCACCACTCATTCATCTCAGGATACAATTCCAGTTTTCACTCTGGTCTTAAAGCTCCCCATGAAGTTGTTCTCACTGAGTTTCACAATTTCTTTTCTCTCTCTTCCAGCAGCGACCTCAACCAGTGCTGCCTCCCAGCAAAAGGGTCTCCATGACCTTTGTAATTCAACACACTGGGAAAGGCTCAATCCATTCCCTCTATTCCCAGCCCAACACAGACCTTAAAAGCCCTCTTTGTTCCTGCTACAAACCCTATCCCACAACTGTGGCTTAACCCTTAGGGCACTGCCTCAAATAAAGACTGCTTCACAGAAGCAAGGCGGGTTGCAGCATCCATGGGAAGCTGGACCTACAAAAGAGCTGTGCTGACAGTCTGCTGGTGGCTTGCAGGACACATCGGATACACACAATGGGCAGCGGGGGGTGATGCTCTGACCATCCTCATCATCAGTACAAACTACTATCAACATGTGCATGTGGGGATCGTGCACCCCACACTGCTGCAGACACATGGGTTGAGCTCACAGTGTTTTATAGCCTCCTGGTTTTACTCTGCCTGCCTTCAGTTCAGCAGGTTTATTACAAAACAGGCTCCACACTGGCGTATTTGGGGCTGCAAGGAAGGAATGGGAGTGAGGAAAGAAGCAGGTAGGACCAGGCTCTCCTCTTGTCCTGCAAGGACTCCTCTGCTCCTGCCGCCAGGTACAGCCATTGCTCCATGTCCGAAGCAGAGACAGTGAGGGATGCCATCCTGTTACCTCCACAGCCTGCACATAGGTAAGAGTGTAGTGACAGCACTCCTGACTCTCGCTTTGTCTGAGACAAGCCCAGACCCACATCCTGAGCAGCAACCCATAAATCACACGATGGAGGAAGTAGTGCCATGGAACTGTCATGACCATATACCCTGCACATGGGAATGCAGAGGGGATGGAAGGTGCAGCCAGCCCTCTGGCATTGCCCTAGCATGATCCCGGGCACAGGAGAAGGCAGTACAGAGTAAGGGCTGCTTTGTGGCACCCCAAAATGATGGAACAGAGCTGCCCTGCAGCACCCCAAAACACCAGCTGCACAGCAGACAGCAGGCTTGCACCACTGCACCCCAAAACACCACCTCTGCAGACAGGATGGGGTAGGGCCGCTTTGCAGCACCCCAAAATGCCATTTCCTACCAGCTGCTGTAACTTCCCCTCTGACCCCTTCCGGTCCTGCTCCACCCCAGGCCACAGGGAAACAGAGTCACAGCGAAAGGAAGGAGAGCTGGGAGGCAGCACCCAGCACAGGGTGCTGGGCAAGGATGGGGTGTAGGGCAAGCATGGTACTGACACCTCTGAAAACCCCAGCGATGGGGGGGGGATAAGGATACCCACATACCCTACATTAATCAGCTATCTGAATCACGAGCCTCCTGTGTTCCCACCTCTCCTGAAGCAGAAGTTGGCCCCACTCTGCTGCTGGCCATATGGACTGCACCCAGCTCTGCTGGGCTACAACTGCCCCACGGACTGACCCACACGCTGTCTGGCAGCAGAGAGGATGGAGACATGCAGGGCTCTGCACGAATGCATGTAACTTAGCATGGCTCAGAAAAAAAAGGTACGTCACATAGGAACAGAAGAACTCCAAACAAAACAAAACCCAAACAAATTAAAGACCCAGATAGAGCATTATAAACCAGAAGAGTGTCCTGGGTTCCAAAAGGCTGGTAGGGGACTGGATGCTCCTTGGGAGCAAGTGGTTGTGTTCTTTGCTTTAAAAGATTCATGTGTTTAAGTAACCTCTCGGATACTCTGGTCCAGCTCTAGAAGCTGTTAAGCTTCCAGGTACTGACATCAGCCTCTCTGCTTTCGCCACACACCTCCAAAAACCCTTTTGAGGGCCTGCTTACCAGTTAAGCTTTCCAAAACCGTGTTCACCCACTCCAGCATCCTTTAAAATCCCTATGTCTGCTGCAGTAGCAAATCACCACCCATTTATCTGCCTTGTAGGAAGAGAAGCTAAAGATTTGTTCATTCAGGCTCTGGGTTAGACATGTCACTAACATTATTAAAGTTAAAGGGTTTTTTACTGCATTTCTCAATATCACAGTGAGGTTAAGAGCCCTTCTGGGCCACTGAATGGGAAAGCAGAGATCAAGCTGCAGAAAATACACAGGTATTATGCTCTGCTCATCTGAAAATCTCCTGGCATCTTTAACCAGGCTCAGGTCTGTTGGTTCCTTTACTCCACCTTCCTGGGGACCCTGAAAACAGACCCTTCCCCAGGGAAACATGTCAAGGTGGTATTTTCTGTTGTTGCCATAAAACCGTAACGCTAGTGCCAACACCCTTGCCCCAGCTCTATCTCCCAGGACAGCATAACAGAGATTAAACTCATTATCCCCTATCACTTTATGGCGCAATCTTTTCATTTCTCTTTTAACACACATCTGAGACATATCGAGTGTCAGGCAGGCTCATTCCAAAGGAAATTCCCTGCCTCTTCCCTTAGAAGGATTTGTGTAAGCAATGCCTTTTAGGTAGGGGAAAAAAGCCCAATCCAAACCAAAATACCACCACCAAAAAACCCCAAACCAAAACCACTCCGAAACTCCTGCTTGGAGGTTTGATTAAGGTTTGAATTTGACTTTGCTTTGCAGAACTTCACTTCAGTCAGACCTTTTCCAGGCTCTGGAGGGAAGAACCAAGCCTTCTCAGTACTGCTCACACTGATGCAGCTCCATCACCATCATCTGGGGTTGCGTATTGAGGAAGCTTTCAAGTGGGAGATGCCTTTTCCTTCCCAAAAGTGACCAGCACATGAACACAGGCATTTCCTGGTAAACTGTTCCTCCTCACTTCCAGCCTCTGCTACAGGGGTGGCCTCTGATAGCAGCCTTCCTCCAGAAGCACCACTGCGTTTTGCTCCGTTACCCTAACAGTATGATACTAAAGGGAAACAGAATTAAACAGCTGTGATCTATAATAAATCATTCCTACTGAGCTGCCAGGGAGATAGCTGCACAGGAGAAAGACAGGAGCTCTGTTTCCTCAGCAAATCTAAGCCATGAAACAGCCCTTTGGTTAGAAGAAACAGGCACAGCAGCAAGAGGAGCACTTTCAGGGTGTCAGATTGATGCCGCTGATTTTTGTGTTCTCCCTATCCACATTTATCACATGGCCAGGACAAATCATTGCAAATACCTTAAGATCCCAGACTGTCAGCCCAGGGAGGATGTCAGCACACCAGACACAAACAAAAAGCCTGAGAATATTCAAGTTCCTCAAAAGCTGCTTGTATTTTTAGCTATTGCTGCTCCTAAAAGATTAATTAGAAGCAAAGCTCAGACCCAGTGCTTGATGCCATAACGGCTTTGTTTTGCCAGCAGCCAGAGCAGTGAGGACTTTGAGCTCACCCTCTCTGTCCACTACCAGCTCAGCTATGCTGATCTCACCAGCAGTGCAAACACTGGTGTAGAAAGGACCGGAGTGACCATGCTAACCTGTCTGTGCCCTCTGCACAGGTACAGCTCTGCTGACTGGCAGTAAGAAACCCCGTTGCACAGAGTCCAGGTATCTTCTCCACATCCAAGTTGAGCAAAGAGTTGGCTATTGAAAGCTCTTCATTATGGATCTTCCAGACAGGGCAACTGGTACAGCACTGCTGGGCTTAGCTATCTTCTCACAAGTTAGGGAATGGAGGCAGAAACACCCACTGAGTCAAAGTTTCCTCTTGGTCCCAGTGATCCATCATCTCTCTGCTGAAATCACCGTCTCTCTTTCCACAACAACAGCATTAAGGTGATGTCCAAGAGCACATTGGCCATTTGCTCAGGATGGTGTCCCCATCTGACTATTAGCAAGAATGCACGTCCACGACTTGCCTAAGGCAATGGCAACAGTGAGTGCAGCAGCACGTAATCCACACAGGATTTTCCAAACTTCAACACTGCAGCTCAGCCAGGAGGAAATGTCTCTTGGCTGCCTCTCCCTAAATGCTTATCCAGCGCTGCCTGTCTTAAATACTCCCCCAACTGGGAGAAGAGTATGTGACCCCATCACCTTTGGGGTTTTCTGATCCTTTGTGTGTGTAGTATGAACAAGCAAGGCAGAAAAAGAGGGAGCAGCACTTCAGAGAGATGACACAATTATACCTCATCAGGTCACAGCATCCAGGAGCTGAGTCTTGGGCAAGGTGCTGTAGAAATGGCAAAAGAAAGAACACCCTCTGCCCTAGAAACCAAAATTCACATCCTAGCACACACACAAAACCCAGAGCCCTCTGTGATGGGCTCTGCATCCACTCCATGGTATTTCATAGCACATCTCAGGGCCTCGGTCTGAAGGCCAGATCAGAAACAACAGGCTGTATAAGAGGGGTCACAGGGAAGTACAGTTTGGATGCCACGCTCCACCATCATCCACACCTGTAAAATCCTATAAACACCAATCCTCATACCAGGTACTGAAGGTCACATACATGAAGAGCAGTGCTCAAGCTGCTGACCTCGAATTGCCTTCAGGGTCAGGTACCAGCGTCCCAGCCTCCTCCATGGGAAGCAAGCTGTTCTCCTCTGAAAAGGGAAGGAACCTGCAGGAAGTGGGAGGGAGGGAGGAAGCACGCACACTGCTCTCTGCTGCAGACAGCTTTTGCAGAGGCTCCATGTTCCAGCTTCCACCTCCTAAATAAGGAGGTGCTCGCCGTTGGGAACACCAGGGTCTGGAGGCCAGGGGACATTTTACAAACACATCTAGCCTGTTTGGGAGTTTTAATAATGGAATATCTTGTGTTGGATGGGACCTTCAAAGCACATCTAGTCCAAACCTGCTGCTATGAGCAGGGACATCTTCAACTAGATCAGCTTGCTCAGAACCATCCTGCCTGGCCTTGAATGTGTCCAGGGGTGGCACATCCACCACCTCTCTGGGCAACCTGTGCCAGTGTTTTCACCACCCTCATTGTAAAGAATTCCTTCCTCACATCCATCTCCCTTACTTAGTTTAAAACCATCACCCCTCATCCTGTTGCAACAGGCCCTGCTAAAAAGTCTCTCTCCATCTTTCTTATAGGCCCCCATTAAGTACTGACTGGGTGATCAGGAACAGTACTACTGGACAGTCTATGCAGATCTTACAATCACCCTAAATAGGAGATGGAGATGATGGCAGATTGGAAATGGTGAAATGGTTTTCAGGGGAGTTTCTGAGGCTTTGTACCCTCGTTCAGGGCTGGATAGAGGAGTCACAGCTCAGATTGTGACATTTGTGAGCACAGGGCTGATGGGCAGCTCACAAACAGGCATCCTTTCCTCCCCCGTTTTGCCTGAACATCCGAGCTCCAGACAAACTCTGGCCATAGGCACCACAGCAGCACGTGCCACCCCATAGCAACCCCACACATCTGAGCTCAGAGCATCATCTGATGGTGGAGGAGGTGGGGCAGGCTCCTTCCTCTCTGTTCTGTTCTGGGTGCAGAGCTGCAGACAAGGCGCTGTAGCTCTCTGTGAGCACTGACCTTTGAGAGGTGTAATGAGAGTGCTCTACAGGTCACACAGCCATCCACGTTGAGACGGGCAAACTGTGCTTGCTGCCAGCCTTTCCCTTCCCCCTGGCTCGCATTCAGGGCTTTGGGCACATCGTGGATGACAGGCCAGGTCACAGTCACACATTGTGGCCAGGCTGGAGCTGGTTTCCTGACCTATCCTCTCTGCACAGTGGGTGTCATGATGTTCCTCGCTTTCTTCAGCAACAGGAGCCAGCTCTCCACCAGCATCTGGCAAAGGGTCTGCCCAAAGGCAGCTTCAGAAACGTTTAACCTCTCTTTTACCTTCCCCAGAGGATGGTCTCAGGCCATATCAGAGGGCTCACTAGAGCTTCTGCTCTCCCTCAGAGTATGGATACCCCGGAGCAAGGCAAACTGGCTGCGTGAGGTGGATGGTTCTGTACAAGGCCAAGCATCCTGAGAAGATACATGCATGACTGGAGTCACTTACATTGATTAACTGAGGATAAGCAAGGGCAGCAGAATGACTTGCTTTCCTGGCTGGTACAGTGAGAGGGCTCAGGAGACCGGTTTTTTTCTGGTTTAGCCTGTTCTGCAACACAAGCCTTCAAACACATCAGGTCTGCAAACAGGAGCTGCCTGACCCTTCCCCAGAGAGGGGCGAAAGAGGGGAGGAGGTGGACAAAACACCCTGAGGCTGCTGACAGAGGAGAATGGCTCTGGATGCTAGATTGACATGAAAGAGCCCAGCGGTGTGGAACCCATGGCGTGGCTGGGACGGGGCTGCATCAAGGGCTGTGGCAGGTTGTACATTTGCCCTGGCTGCTCCTTCACTGTGTGCCATGGAAAGCACAGAGCAGTGCTTTGCTGGCAGTGGCAAGTTGCCATAGCAATCCCCCCAAGCATGCCCCTGCCTCCCTCCTTTGTCTCTGCTCCCCCAACCTTGCTGTCCCCTCCCCGCTCCCCTACATGTAAAACCTGCTGCACAACATTCAAGTGCCTCAACATGCTCCTGAAGGGCTGTTCATCACCCTGAGGAAGGAAAGGGGGCTGAGGTAGAAGCACACCCTCCAAGCCATCATCCACATATGCTTCTTGGGCAAGGTGCCTCTCTGGACGTGGTGTCTCACACCCCACTGTGTCTGGTCCCAAGGCATGACACAGCAGCCAGACTTGGGGTATAGAGGCCCGTCTAGCTGTACCCCACATTGTACTGTGGCAGGCAAGGGTGGTTCAACATCATTGACTGTCCCATGCTGCCTTCTCCATGGTGGTAACACACAGCCCCTGCTCAGCCCAGCACAACACGGCTGCCTGCAGGTCAGGAAGCTCCATGAGCTATTTCCACCTTGTGTCCAGCATCAGGTTTTGATGGAAATGGGTGTCCCAGACTCTTCTTGCTGCAGCCTGGCAGGCACCTCCTGAGTCTCTGCTCTTCAGTCCCAGCTCATTCCCACTTCAGGCTGGTCTGTTCTGCTGCACCAAACCTCACTGTGGCTTGAACCAGAGACAGGATCCTGCTTCACTTCCTGTCCTAAAAGCTGTTTTCTACCGTTGCTATGTGCTGCTAAACAGTTACCTAAGCTGGCACGTAAGTAGAGCTCTTCTCCTTTTCATGTCTCCCATATGGGTACAAGATACAAGGAGAAGAAAAAAGGACCCTGCTGAACCACGCTCACATATGATAGCTGGTATCTTTCAATTAATTCAGTTAATGACTTAATAGAATGGATTAAACCCCCAAACCTTCTAAAACCTCTGCTTCTCTCTCCATTCTGTCCTTCCCCAGATCTAGCAGGGCCCATCACATCCAGTTACATCACTTGAGGGTTATAGCAGAGGCTATTGAAGCCTCAGTCCTGATCCAGCATGAGTCAGAGAGCTCAGGAGACTGTGCAACTTCCTTCTGATATCATCAACCATGTCTTACATGGGCTAAAAATAAAGACAGGCCAAACTGCAGAGCCACGTCTTGCCTTGATATAAAACTTAGCAAAACTCAGGGCTTAATAAAGCTCCACTTAAGTGGGTGGAACACAGAGTGCAGAGGCCAAAAGTCTTGGGTGTACAAACAAGATACAGGCCAAGAGGCTTCATTCACCCTGTGCTGGGCTGGGGAAAGGCAGTGGCAGATGCCTAGCAGCCATCCAGCAGTACGAACTGGGCCAGAGCTGGGCTCTCATCACACTTGGCTGTGGGCTTTGGGGTGTTTCCATACCCAGAGGTTCCACAGCATCCATCCGAGACAGCAGGAACTGAATGCTGCATTTTTGGCAGGAAAAGACTGGAAAGCTGCAGCCTGCTTCCCACCACGCAGTGTGTGGGCACCCACAAAGCAAGGTCCAAAGTGTGCTTGGTGGTAAGACTAAAAAAAGGGTCACACATACATCTGATATGGCTTAGATGCTTTAGGTAAGCGAGGAATTCAAAGTTCTTCCTAACCTCTGGGACACTATGCCCCAGCAAAACCTTCACACACGTGGGTATGGGACTCTCACATAGCTCTTAGCAGGGAGCTGCTGGATCACACACAAATAGGAGCTCAGAGGGACACCGGCAACGTTCAGAGACCTAAAATTAGCCTCAGCAGATGATCCTCTGCTCCATTCTTGGGAGCAGCGAGAACCAAACAAGGATCCAGCTGTCCCAACACTCCCATGAACAGGATCTTTGAATGCCCGACCTACTTGCAGCAGAGATGGTAGGGCAAAGAGGGGATTCCTCGCATAACTCCAGTGCCAATATTCACATGGAACACAAGACCCCATCTCTGAAGGGGAGTCAGCATTTTCTTAGGGTTTCCAGTGGAAAAAAGACCTAGTCCTAGATCAGCTGGTCGGGCCAAAGGGGGATGGCAGCCTACACATGCTAAGAGCAGGCTGAAGGACGTGAGGCTGAGCGCTTCCTATTAAAGATATAACCTCCGCTTTGCCCAGTCTTTGAGTTTGCCAGGAAAGGATTCCATCCTGTTCCAGACAGAGGCACTGTAAGTCTGTCCAAGGGTGTTCAAGCTGTACCATCTTCCAACTACTGCCAGCTGCACTAAACTGAACTAACATGGTTACTTCAGCCCAAATACAAGTTTGCTAATATCACCTGGGCTACGCGATATCCAAACCAGAGAAGAGGTCCGTGCCAAGACCAAGGAATGGGAGAAACTGCTGCATTGCACATATATAGGAGATTTGCTGTCTGGTATCAAGCTGTTCAGCAAGGCAGGGTTGGGGAGGAAAAGTGGATCCAACATGGTGAGCCTTGTGTTAAAATGCCTCTTGTCAAAAGGCAGGGGAGCTCTGAGAAGATGCTGTGAGATTGGTGGACTGGGCTCTGCGAGCAGCTCCATCAGAACAGAAGGCAAACCTGTCCTCTCTTCTCAGCCACGTATCATATTTCTTCACTATTACTAAGAGAGCACCGAGCAGGTACTAGTGATTATTAAGACCTCACCTGCAGTCCTGCGTTCAGCTCTGGGGACCCCAACACAAGAGGGATGTGGAGCTGCTGGAGTGAGTCCAGAGGAGGCCACAGAAATTATCTGGGCTGGAGCAGCTCTGCTCTGGAGCCAGGCTGAGAGAGATGGGCTGGTTCAGCCTGGAGAAGGCTCCAGGAAGCGCACCTCCAGTGCCTAAAGGGGCTACAAGAAACCTGGAGAGGGGCTTTGGACAAGGGCCTGTAGGGACAGGACAAGGGGAATGGCTTTAACCTGCCAGAGGGGAGACTGAGATTAGGAATTAGGTAGAAGTTCTTCTCTGTGAGGGTGCTGAGGCGCTGGCACAGGGTGCCCAGAGGAGCTGTGGCTGCCCCATCCCTGGCAGTGTTCAAGGCCAGGTTGGAGACAGGGGCTTGGAGCAACCTGCTCTAGTGGAAGGTGTCCCTGCCCATGA
>NW_009925118.1:33497-40353 GCF_000696875.1 Nestor notabilis
ACTGCAGGAGCTTTAAGGTCCTTTCCAACAGAAACCATTCTATGATTGCCACAACCCAGCTGGATAAAGGGGCTTCTCTGCTGTCACCATGCTCTGTCATTGATTTCACAGCACACAGCACTGATACGAGCTAAGGATTCTTTCCTTCCTTCCAACTTCCTGGGTAAATTTGCCCTTGCCTCACTTGCTGTGGGTACCATTCCAGCATCAGGCTGAAGGATGAGATGGCCTGAGGCCCATCCTCCAGCTGTTCCTGGAATAGCCCCAGAATTCCCTGGCAGACACTCCAGAGGAAGACTCCACAGCCTGGGCAGCAACATGTCCTGAACAGTGGGCTCCCCATATCACCTCTCCTGGCCACATCATACCTGAGCTCTGGGGTGAGAGAAGGGCTTGGCCTGCCGCCCCAGTGCTGATGAGGGCTCTCTTCCCAGTGACAGGACTGCTGGATCCCAGTCAGGCATGTCAGCATCCAGGCACAGGGCTGCGGGAAGCCCATAGGCCATCGCAGCTTGCTCCAGGGTGGTTATCTTGGAGCAGCAAGGGCCTGACCTTCACATTTCTTGACAGTGGCAATACCAGAGTTACCAGTGCTCCTGAAACACTTCACTGTCACTCTAAGCCTCATACGCCATGGCCAAGGGTCTCCTTGAATCCTGAGAAAAAGCAGGCAGAGCTCTGAGGGCTGAAGCACTTCTTCTATGGAAACAGGCTGAGAGAGCTGGGCTGGTTCAGCCTGGGTAAGAGAAGGCTCCAGGGAGACATTAGAGCAGCTCCAGTGCCTAAAGGGGCTACAAGAAACTTAGAGAGGGGCTTTGGACAAGGGCAGGTAGTGACAGGACAAGGGTGAATGGGCTTTGAACTGACAGAGGGGAGATTTAGGTATTAGGAAGAAGTTCTTCCCTGTGAAGGTGCTGAAGTCCTGGCACAGGGTGCCCAGAGAAGCTGTGGCTGCCCCATCCCTGGCAGTGTTCAAGGCCAGGTTGGACACAGGGGCTTGGAGCAACCTGCTCTAGTGGAAGGTGTCCCTGCCCGTGGCAGGGGGTTGGAACTGGATGAGCATTAAGGTCCCTTCCAACCCAAACCATTTTATGATTCCATGATAGAAAGCAAGATCATGTCTGCTACGAGCTCTGGGTGAAGTCTTAGCTCTGTTTGTTCAGGTGAAGGACAGCAACCAGCAGAGACCGGCAGCTGGGAACTGCTCCCATTCCATGCTGTCAGTACGCAGAAGCACGAGTGCAGCAAAACAGCACAGTCTGCAAGTTCCCAGGGGCTTAAAACTCACTGCCCTTGAGCTCTCAGCAACTGTGTGGCAGGCTCAGCGGTCCTGACAGCACTGGTTGCTTTCACCCTGGCTCCCTTCACACACTGCTTGCCAGGCAGGAGGCAGGAGCATCCAGCAAGCCTGGACTGTGGGAACACCTCACCTGGGTGACACATACTCTATAGAGCTGTCCCTATGGGCCATGGGGAAGAGAGCACAGGGTTCCCCTGCTTCTTCACACAGCCCTGGTGAAGGAAGAGAAACCAGTGATTGAAGGGGTGCTGACCTTGGTGTAGGATTGAAGCAGAGGGGAAAGGCAGATCTCAGCCGTCAGCACCCGCAGTGGGGTCCTGGGGTTGCCTGCTCTGGCTGCTTGAGTCACCTGGAAAGACAAGTGCACAGATACATGTTCAGCTTGGCTGAGAATACCCTCTCCACACAGTAAGACCTTCCAAACACTGGGCAGGCAGTAACTGCTCATCCAAGCCAAGCAAGTTAGTGGCCCATGCACAGAAGAGAGACCCCGAGCACAGCAGCACCTCAAAGATCCCATCACATCTTCTATAAGTGCCAAGGCCGCCCCTCCAGCTGCAGTCCTGACTCCCTCCTGGGCTTCCAATTATCACCCTGCATGACTCCGGGTGGGTGCCTGGTTGGTGCCCCAAAAAGGGCTGCTGTGGTCACGTCCACCATCTCCCTTCCCCAGAGCCCATTGGGAAGAAAAGGCCTTTCTGTGTTGTGGGCTTTGTTCTTCTCCACCTGCTGTATATTGCTCCACCACACAGGCTTTACTGGCACTCCAGTGGACTGCAAGCTGTGGTCCCCACAAGCCACCCATTAAACCACCTCACAGAGACACAGAGCCAGGGCAGGGAAGGCCAGCATCACTGCTCCCAACAACCCAAACAGACCAAGCCAAATCCAGCACCGCAGCGTTTCCCAGGCTACAACAAAGGGGGAAAACGACAACTGCTTAATAGAAATCTCCGAGGGGCCTGCCAACACCACCACAAAGATGTTGTTTAAGCCTCCTCCCCGGGCTCACAATGCTGTAATTACAGACTACTGGAGATTGCACTGTGGGGGCTAGGTCCTTGTGCTCAGGAGGTCCTGAAAACCAGGATGATATCAGACTCCCAAAACCAGGTCTGACATTCCCCTGGCTGCAGGCATGATGAGATAAAGCTGCCTGAGGACATACCCTGCTCCCCAGGCTGCTCTCCTGTATGGTACCACCAGCAGCACACTGCAGTGCCCTGGGTTCAGCTGTAACAGGTTCTTTTCTCCTTCCGGTAGCTGGTGCAATGCTGTGTTTTGGTTTCAGTCTGGGAACAATGCTGATAACACACGGATGTTTTGGTTGTTGCTCAGTAATGTTTACCCTGATCAAGGACTTTCCAGTCTCTCATGCTCTGCCAGTGAGGAGGGGCACAAGAAGCCAGGAGGAAGCAGAGACAGGACCCCTGACCCAAACTGGCCAAAGGGGTATTCCATACCACAGCACGTCATGCCCAGTATAGAAACTGGGGGGAGTTACCCGGAAGGCCCAGATCGCTGCTCGGGTCGGGCTGGGTATCGGTCGGCGGGTGGTGAGCAATTGTATTGTGCATCACTTGTGTTTATTGTTGTTTTCCCTTCCCTTTTTAGTTTTATATTCTCTCCCCTTTCTATTTCCCTTGTCATTATTATTATTAGTAGTAGTGGTAGTTTTATATTATACTTTAGTTATTGAACTCTTCTTATCTCAAAGCTGTGGGGTTTACATTCTTTCGATTCTCCTCCCCGTCCCACTGGGAGCCAGGGGGAAGAAAAGGGGAAATGAACAAACAGCTGTGGAGTTCTGAGTTACTGGCTGGGCTTAAACCATGACGCCCAGCTCTGACCAGAGCTGCAGCACCACGGAGCAGAGCACAGCATTCACATCATGATGTGGGGAGGCACTGCCACACCAGCTTACTGGTGCACCAGCCCTTAGACCAGTCACAGAGACACCCAGAAAGTTTGTCTCCATGTCACCTGCACCTACACAGCTAGCAGGTCAACCTGCACCAGTGTCCAAGAGGGGTCTACCTGCAAGCTGTACTAACCAGTCACCACAGATATGCTTTTGGAGAGCTTAGGCAGCAAGTGTAGCATGTGTAGGTGTAAATATATATAAAACTCTCCAATTCCCTGCTCTACCACAGTATCTTCCAGACAAGGCTCAAAAGGCACTAAGCCTGAGTGGCGACAAGAATTGTTTCGGACATGGCTGAAGTACTGCCACCCACATGCTGCTGCAGCTCAGGATGCAACGGCAACGTATCCAACAGGAATGGGTTGAAAACGCTATGCGCGAAGAATGCAATTGCCCCAAATGGACTGAGGAGATCTGGATTATCACCTAGGCTCTTGCATAAAGGGCTTTGCATCTTTGTCCATTTCCAACAGGAAGAATCACAGGGTTGACATCAGTTCTGGTCTAGGACATCGGTTCCTTACTAGAAAGCACTTCCAGCTGAATCACTGACTGCACTTTCTGCAGCACACAGAACTCCTTTGAAGGCTCCCATCCCAGTATTGTTCTACCACCATGCTGATTAGCTGGGGGGTTGTCCAGGCCACAACACAGGCAAGTATGACTGCAAACCACTGGCCAGTCCTGAAAAAGCTCTCTGACATGCAGAGCACGTAAGCTCAGCTGCTCTTCATTCAGGATTCACAACCAGCTGAAGACACTGAGAGAAACAAGGGGAAAACATGTTAATTGGCAGTTGGGCATTCAGCAGGCCGAGCAAAGGAGACTGTGGAAGAGAGAAGCAAAGCCAAAGGGAGGATGAAGATTTGCAAAGACACATCCAGCCAAAGAAAATTGTTTTTAAAACAAACCTCAAATTTTGTGAGACCAAGTTCTCTAGAGGTTATATTCACCTGGGTCACTTGCTCATGAGCAAAAGCAAAATGGGAAAACAAAGGAAGAGAGATGGTCAGAAAACAGACGGGCACTGCAAACTGAAGGAAGCATCAGAAACATGCAATGGTGTTAGCAGGATGCAATTGCTTAGAGGAAGCGGTCCCTGGGAGTGATGTGAGGTGGGGGGCGATGAGGCAAAACCCTCCTACATAAGACTCTCACTGCCAAGTAACCTGCAACAACACCATCCACAAGCCATTGTTAACACACAAATGTCTCCCTTTGGGATTTCTCCCATGTTGCCTCGTCTTGCTTCAAACCTGACTCATTAATTCCTCCAGCTATGGAAGCCTCCGAAAATTTGATTACAGCTCCACTGACAGTGTGCTGAGGACTCCACACTTTTCTAACCAATATGGCTTCACTTTTTCCTTTCACATACCTACAAATGACAGGTTTTCTCATTCTGCATCCATCTCCCTTTGGGATTTCTCCCATGTTGCCTCGTCTTGCTTCAAACCTGACTCATTAATTCCTCCAGCTATGGAAGCCTCCGAAAATTTGATTACAGCTCCACTGACAGTGTGCTGAGGACTCCACACTTTTCTAACCAATATGGCTTCACTTTTTCCTTTCACATACCTACAAATGACAGGTTTTCTCATTCTGCATCCAGGAAGCATCCTAGCCCCTGGACACTGTGTATTTCCACACAGAACACTTACAGAGCCTATCAAATCTAGCAGGGGACAAGCGTGGGCAGACCCAGAGCAGTAAGGGCAGGTAAAGGACTCATGAAGAGTGAAAAGTCATCGACTTTGAAGAGTCAGATCAATAACTATCCCCTTGAACCAACCTCAGGCTCGGAAGCAGTGAGAAAGATTTAGGCATCTCTAGCCTCTGCTACTCAGCATGGCCATACAGAAACATGCCAGGGCAAGCAGCTGGTAGGAAGATGAGGGGTTCAGATGTGCTTCTCTGCCCTCAGAGGTCCCTTGAACACAGGGAAGCAGCTTCCTTTCCTCCTCCTGCTCTGCTCAGAAGACCTGAAACTGCAGGGGCAACAGGGGCTGGGAAAGCTCAGCACCACAACACAGGGTGTATGGACTGAGGGCTTTATCTGCTTTTGGGGAAGACAGCAAAAAAGCAGGAATGAAAGAGCAACACTACCAGTAAAACTAAAATGATCTGTTATCCATTTCTGGACAGGGCAGATATGAAGAGGAGAGCACTGAGTGCTGCTCTGCCCAGATCGCTGCAAAAGGCATGGTTCCTAAAGTCAGTGCAGAATGACCCCACAGCTTTCCTGGTGGCAGTAAGAAATCTTTCATGCAGGGAACACAAGGTGGTGAATGGCAGAGCTGGAACAGCCCCAGCCGTGCCCCACTTGCAGGCTCGGCTTGACAAGCCCAGCTCCCTGAGGACCACAGCTCTACAGCTGAGGTGACGGGAGGGCTCTGCTGTCCCCACACATCCTGGCCACCCCAGGGTCCATGGGGAGGGGTACGTTTGGGCCCTATGAGAGTCAGCAGGACCCTGTCAAAACACTATAGGAGCAGAGGAGGCAAAAGCAGGTGCTGTCTCCTCTGCAAAAACATCACCCTTCTCCAACCCAAACCCTGTAGGAACCCTGCTGCCCTCAGCACATGCAGAGCTGCCAGGAGGCTCAGCTCCCAGCCTGCTGTCTGGCTGTGCAGGAGCTGCATGCCGGGACGTGTAGTCCCTGCCAGGGCCCCACCACTCGCTCACGCCGAGACCCGCAAGATGGGAATTGCTGCTGTGCAACAAGGCGGTGACGAGGCTTTACAGGATGACTTAATTCTCCCAATTCTCAGCCCCTTTCCTAAGGCAGAGCCCAGGCAAAAGTGACTCCAGTGCTATGACACTGGGAGTTTTCCCCTGTTTCACCTGCCAGACCTTGTTCACCTTCTGTGCGTGTCACCAAGTTTGCTGAGGCTCTCCTTTGTGTCAGGTTCAAGCCTGCTACGCTCGCCACGAAGTCCCAGATTCCCCTCTTTGCTAAGGCTCACAGACACAATTCAGGCAGAGGACAGGTCCGTCAGCAGATCTTTGCTTTGTGTGATGCTTTTTAAAGCAACACCGAAGGGAAGTGACTTTTAAAATACCCGAAGACAACAGCACAGCATTCTTCTACCATAGGCTTTTATACAGCAGCTCCACACCTCACTCCTTCCATAAAATATAAAAGGAGCCTGTACCTCCACCCCTCACCCCTTCCATAAAATATAAAAGGAGCCTGTAAACCCCAGAGACAACCCTATGTCCCTCATCCACATCATCTGACAGATCACGTTCATAGGTGGGTTGGGAAGAAGCCCACCGCCCCAGCTCCCATCACGCAGCTCTCTACACACAACATCTGGCACTGCCAAGAGCATGCTGCGTGATTTATGTACAAATCGGGTGTCTCGGCCGCAGCGAAACGCGTGAAACCTCCCCCCCAGGTCCGTGGCTGCAGATGTCGGGTGGGTAAATACCCCAGATCACGTTCATAGGTGGGTTGGGAAGAAGCCCACCGCCCCAGCTCCCATCACGCAGCTCTCTACACACAACATCTGGCACTGCCAAGAGCATGCTGCGTGATTTATGTACAAATCGGGTGTCTCGGCCGCAGCGAAACGCGTGAAACCTCCCCCCCAGGTCCGTGGCTGCAGATGTCGGGTGGGTAAATACCC
>NW_009925119.1:0-610 GCF_000696875.1 Nestor notabilis
CTCTTCAGGTGGTGCCTGACTGACACCAAAGCCCTCAAGGACCATCAGTGGGTCCCTGAACCCCATCAGCAGGTTCTCTATGGGGTTCTTCACCCCCAAGCACCCCATAGAGCTCCCCAAACCCCACCACTGGGTTCCCAAGGGGGTCCTTCACCCCCAACCCCATCCCGAATGCCCATCAAGGTGTCTCCAAGCTCCACCACTGGCTTCTCAATGGGGTTCTTCACCCCAAACCCATCTCAACGCCCCCCAGCGAGCTCCTCAAACCCCACCGCTGGGTTCTCCATGGGGTTCTTCACCCCCCAAACGCCAACCCAAGGCCCCCCCAGGCCCCCACCGCCGGTCTGGGCGTCGAAGCGCTTGGTGGCGATGGCGTCGATCTCGTCGATGAAGATGATGGCCGGAGCGTTCTCCTTGGCCAGGCGGAAGACGTCCCGCACCATGCGCGGCCCCTCGCCCAGGTACTTCTGCACGAACTCCGAGCCCACCACCCGGATGAAGGCGGCTGCGGGGGGACATCCATAGGACCTCATGGAGAGCCATGGAGACCATAGGACCTCATGGAGAGCCATGGAGATCATAGGGCTTCATGGAGACCATAGAACCTCAT
>NW_009925119.1:1117-1797 GCF_000696875.1 Nestor notabilis
GGGAGAGTCATGGAGACCATAGGAGCTCATGGAGAGCCATAGAGACCATAGGACCTCATGGAGAGCCATAGGGCCTCATGGGGGGGGCATAAGAACTCATGGAGAGCCATAGGACCTTATGGAGACCATAAGACATCATGGAGAGCCATAGAACCTCATGGAGAACCATAGGGCCTCATGGGGGCCATAAGAACTCATGGAGAGCACAGGAGCTCATGGAGAGCCATGGAAACCATAGGACCTCATGGAGAACCACGGAGACCATCAGGACCCAAAGGAACCCCTTGGAGCCCATAGGACCCGCTGGAGCCCGGTTAAGGACCTCATGGAGAGCCATAGAGACCATAGGACCTTATGGAGACCATCAGGACCTCAAAGAACCCATCAGGACCCCATGGAGCCCCTAGGACCCAATGGAGTCCATAGGACCCGATGGAGACCATAGGACCCTATGGAGAGCCACGGAGACCATGGGACCTCACGGGGACCATAGGACCTCATGGAGACGATCAGGACCCAAAGAAACCCCTTGGAGCCCATAGAACCTCACAGAGCCCATCACACCCTCATAGAGACCATAGGACCTCATAGAGACCATCGGGACCTCAAGGACCCCATCAGCACCCAAAGGACACCCCCCCCCACCCATGGGTGCCCCCGCAGCCCCTCGAGGACCTCAC
>NW_009925119.1:1825-3785 GCF_000696875.1 Nestor notabilis
CATGGAGACCATAGGACGTCATGGAGAGCCATGGAGACCATAGGGCTTCATGAAGACCATAGGACCTCATGGAGAGCCATGGAGACCATAGAACTTCATGGAGACCATAGGACCTCATGGAGAGCCATGGAGATCATAGGGCTTCATGAAGACCATAGAACCTCATGGAGAGTCATGGAGACCATAGGAGCTCATGGAGAGCCATAGGGCCTCATGGGGGCCATAAGAACTCATGGAGAGCACAGGACCTCATGGAGAACCATGGAGACCATCAGGACCCAAAGGAACCCCTTGGAGCCCATAGAACCTCACAGAGCCCATCACACCCTCATAGAGACCATAGGACCTCATAGAGACCATCGGGACCTCAAGGACCCCATCAGCACCCAAAGGACACCCCCCCCCACCCATGGGTGCCCCAGCAGCCCCTCGAGGACCTCACCCGTGGTGTGATGCGCCACCGCCTTGGCCAACATGGTCTTGCCGCAGCCTGGAGGTCCATACATGAGGACACCTCGGGGTGGGTCGATGCCGATCTATGGGGATGGGACCACGTGGACGACACCCAAAGGTGACCCCCGAGGTCCCAGAGGTCCTGCCATGGGGTGCTCCAATGGGCTCCAACCTGCTTGTAGAGCTCGAAGTGGGTCAAGGGCAGCTCCACGGCCTCGCGGACCTCCTGCTTCTGGATGTCCATGCCCCCGATGTCGGCGTACATCACGTCAGGCTTCTGGTCTGCAAAGAGGTCCATTGGCCATGGATGGAGATCCACCACCGCTGGGCGTGAATGGAGACCCATCGGAGCCCCACCACCCATCTCCACCCCACTCCCTGGTGGCCTGTTGGGGTCCAACCTGAGGTGAGCATCATGATGCTGCTGTCGGCCTCGGGGGGCAGGACGTCCACCAGCGCGTTGCTGTGCTTGTGGAGGGCCACCGAGGCGTTGGGCTTCAGCAGCTCCCGGTCGATGGTGCTCAGGATCCGCACGTAGTAGTTGGAGCCTGGACGGGAAGCAGGAGGAGCCCCTTGTCCCCATCGCCCCATGGCCACCTCCAAGCTTCTCCATCCATCCCTATGTCCCCATCGCCCCATGGCCACCTCCAACCTTCTCCATCCATCCCTATGTCCCCATTGCCCCATGGCCACCTCCAACCTTCTCCATCACCCCATGGCAACCTCCACTTCCCCATTGCTCCATGGCCACCTTCAACCTCCTCTATCCAGCCCCATGGCCACCTCCACGCCCACCCCACCCCTGTCCACGGTGCTGCCCCACGGTGCTCACCAGTGGTGGAGCCCACGATGGCCGTGTTCTGGTCCACGGCCTCCAGGAACTGGCCGATGACCAAGGGGATGCTCTGGATGCGCTTCACCTCCTCCTGGGCGTGCAGGAACTCCTTCTTGAGGTTCTTCTGCTCGTCCTTGATGTACTCCTCCTGCACCTCCAGGAACTCCAGCTCCTGCTGCAGCTTCTGGGGGGGCAGCGGCAGCTGGCTCCACCCCATTGACACCTCCACCCCATTGACACCTCCACCCCATTGATGTCTCCACCCCATTGATATCTCCATGTCTCCACCCTATTGACATCTCCACCCCATTGACGTCTCCACCACATTGATGTCTCCGCCCCATTGATGTCTCCACCCCATTGATGTCTCCACTACATTGATGTCTCTGCCCCATTGATGTCTCCACCACATTGATGTCTCTGCCCCATTGATGTCTCCACTACATTGATGTCTCTGCCCCATTGATGCCTCCACCCCATTGATGTTTCCACCCCATTGATGTCTCCACCATGTTGATGTCTCTGCCCCATTGATGCCCCCACCTCATCAATGTCTCCACCCCATCGATGTCCACCCCCATCTCCATCTATGGGGATACTTATGGGTCTGGGGGTGCTGCCTGTGTCCCTCCACCCCATTGCCCCCATTGCCCCCATTACCCCCATTGACCC
>NW_009925120.1:0-2933 GCF_000696875.1 Nestor notabilis
AATATAATATAATATACAATAAAGTAATTATAATATATATAATTAATGAATTAATTTCATGTCTTCTAGTATTTTAGTTTTTAATTCATCAGTTGAGTTATATTTGAAGATCTAATTTTTCCCCCACATTTATCAGTTTATGTGATAGAGTGAAATAAAATGATCATAATGATATAGGGCTTTTTTTCTGCTGTGGAAAAAACAGTTAAATATAAACAAATATTTTACCAAATTTCTTGTGAATATTTCCCCTAAGGGCCAGATCCCAGGTCACTTTCAACATAGCAGAAAGAATTTATGTGCAAATCAACCATCAAGCATAAAACAATAGCGACAAAGAAAAAAAACCCAACCAACCAAACCCCAACAAATTAATAAAGAGAAACAAAATTAAATACTAGGTCTCAAAATTCAAACAAAACTATAAGAAAGATTGCAATAAAGAGCTATCTATATATCTTTTTCTATCATCCTTTCACCGATCTTTTAAAAGGCAAATGTATCATATTTCTCTTAGGAGAAACTATGAAAAATAGCCATGACCTCATTTGTAAGATCACCAAATATTAGCATTTCCCTTTATTCTGTCAATCTATTTACATATATTATGCTATATTAGATGCACACTAATGTTTAACTTATTTGGAAGTGCTGACCTATAATCAGGAAACAGATAAAAGGAGATTTTAATTTCTTTTAAAATATTTGTTCTAATTCTTAAAGTCTGTTTGTAATTAATTTCCTTCCCTTATGAAGTGAATTTATGTATTGTGATGTTCTCCTTGCCCAGGGACAGTGAAAGCATACTGTGGAAATATCAAATTTGAGTCAACTTTCAACAATACCATTATAACATGATATTATTACTGCTTCATCACTGATAATTTACTTCCTATGAATGACACTAGAAGATGCATCAGTGAGACAAGTCAAATTTGTAACTTGTCAGCTGAGGGTCTTTTCTGCATCACAGATTTCATCTGTTAACTGATCCAGGTCCCAGCATGATGTACTCTACACAGTATGGAGGAGACCTTTGCTTGTGGCACAAGTTTTTTGTGGATCTGACCTGTTTCTATCCACTGGGACAAGTGGAATTAGGGGTCTAGATATTTTGTGATATGCTGTGACATAGGAAAGAAGATCTTTTTCCTTCCTGGGCTAGAGGCAGAAAATGAAATCTGAGCTTGGATCTGCATAGGGCAGATACTTCCTTTAGGTTTTCTCATGGGAAGTTGCTCCAGCCTTTCAGATAAGGAATTCCAGAGTTCACCACATCCACAAATTCATCTCCAAATAGCCTCATGCTTCCCAAATGAGTTAGAATTGTCAGCTGTAAAACACAGTCAACCTCTTAAACTTCAGTTGTTTTCAATGTCCAGCTAGACTGAGGTTCTGACATTGTTGTGCCTTTTCTCTTTTTATTTCTGACAATTTTGTGTTGCCAACCAAATCCAAGAATTCAACATGATATAATGCATTCACCATTCTCCTCCTCTAAACGGTAGTGAAATGCTGAAAAACTCAGAAGAAAGCCTATTCTGATGGGCTTTCAGATTCAAGAGCTCCATATAAGACACAGATTTCACAGATTTCTGTCTGAACTCTGATCTTAGGCTTTCACAGATGTGTTCCAGTGTCTTTTTTTTTTTTTTTTTGCATTGTGGTTCTAGGCTGATTGAGACATGGGTTATAATTTGCAGATTACGCAGAACTGGCACCAATACAGCACTTGCACGCATTTCCAAGAGGCGTGACTGAAAACATGTAACAGAATTTGACTTAGAAAAATATATTCACTTGTGTTAAAATGATGGTTCTCATTTTCTTGTAGTGCCATGTGTTCCAGCACAATGGCTAAGAGCGAATTATTGCTGCTGAGAGAAATACTATCTTTCTGGTGACTCACTGAAGACTCCGGCCTGGACTTCAACAGATAAGTTCTGTCATCAGATTAGGAACAACTGTTTATTTCACTCAAACATGCTGACTGGACTGAAACTCTTTGAGCAATGCATGTATTTATACCCAAAGATAGATGCTACATTATATGCAAAGTGAACAGTTCATTTGTGAAACTGCTCTTCAACAAGAATCCTGATGCCACGGGTGAAAGCAGCAGGCTGGGAGTCAAAATGTCTGTGTTGATCTCCCAGCTTTGCTAGATTTTGTGTCATGGTAGGCAAGGGCTCTCGAAGTTCCCAGAGCAACTTGTCTTCTAAGCTTGGATGAAAAATTTGCCTCCAAATCTTATTGTCACTTTTATGTGACGATAGACATAGAATGTCATCTATAATATTGTACTGCTGTACAAGTAGGTTGAAACTACTGATGCCTGATTCTGGCATCTCTTGTACATGTACATGCATGTGTGTAATGTTCAAAGCAACAAAACTTTTGCCTGCAACCTCAGCAGTGAAGTGTAGTATGTCAACATTAAGAGGTGGGAAAGGAAAGCAGGATCACCTACCAGACATGGCTGCAGTCTTTATTCAGGGAACCTACATGAATTTACCAATTGAGGTTATGGCCTTGATACTATGTATTATTGGTGGTTTCTATTCAGAATAAAAGATGATAGATGATGAAAGCAAAATACTCTGCCTCCTGCAGAATGTAGGAATCCACGCAGTGAGGATGTCCCTCCTGCACTCAGGAGCTATAGGAGGTGGCAGAAAGGGAGAGCAGAGCTGTTTCACTACTCGTGGGTTCATAGCTGGCAAAAACAGGGGCAGGAGCCTGGTTTTGCATCTCCGTATGTCCAGAGACAAGAATAGGAGGTGAAGGCAGAAGAACATTCTGTATCCTTATAAACAGAAGTAATAACGATTGACATTTAAATCATTCTCTCTGGAAAGAAGCAAATGATGAAATACTTGGGGGTCAAATTCTGTCAGCACTATCGAGTACGAGTAAGATGGTGCTCAGCAGGA
>NW_009925120.1:2964-17874 GCF_000696875.1 Nestor notabilis
ATCTCTGTGTTGGATAGACGCAGCTCTTAAGTGCCTTTCCCAGTGCCCCCGGAGGATATCTGACTACCTCGGCACTTTGCAGTGCCTTCAGCAATGACTGCTCAAGCATTGCACCTCTCCTTACCGTCTCCCTCCATGCCCCAGGAGGCTGTTGCTGCAAAAGCCATAATTTAGCCTTTAATATTTTGATACTTAATGTGACGGATTTCCCTTTTAGTGCACATTGATTTGATCTGATCAAGGCATGAAGCTGTGTAGATTTCCTGCATTTCAGATGATTTTAGTATAAAACATGCAAATCCCACAGTGCATCCCCCTGTTTCTTTGGCATTATGTCTGCAGAACACTGTCAGGAATGATGACACCTCTTTGCAGAAAAACAGAGAAATATCTTCTGCAGGATGTGAGATTTCTAACGAAAGCTTCCCTTTGACACGAGCTGTTGAACTGTCTCCACAGAGTTCTGATTTAATTTGAACTATTCTTGCCACTCCATCATAAGCAACACCATCCAAAATGCTAGGCAATAATTAAATTTCACCGGGAAATAATAATTAATAAGGGCACAAGTGAGATGCCTCCTCATTTAAAAAATATTCCTTTGCCATTTATGTTTGGTTCATTTGAATAGCCCAGGAGTTGTGAAGATTAACAAATTATATTGAAGTCTCTCAGTTTAGAGGTATTATCAGTGAAAGGCCTCTCACGCACTTTTACAATTGTGTATTTTTAAAATGCTTTTTGAAAATGTTATCCTCCTATCTAAAATATTCTCTTTGAACTAGATAGCTTTCATATTTTTTAATAAGATGGTGCTATATTGAAGTATAACTCAAGCCGCCCCTTTCTCAAATCTATAGATGGAACATTTGTTTTTAAATATTTTTAAATATTAAGGAAATAATAATCAAAGACAAAAAAGGGTGAACAGGAGGATTTACCTTCAGCATGAAGAAACATAATAATGCATTTTCAAAATCTGTTTGGTTTTGATATATACTGGACCTTCTTGTAGTAGAATAAATATATGATCTTATTTTTCAAAATATATTCTAATATCTAAAATATGTTTAAGTTCCCTCTGTCTTTCTCTCTTGCAGGAGCTGTGTGTTTGCCCACAGAATATGGGCTATATGCATGTATATTTATTCAAATTTCTTTTTCTTTTAGACATTCCTGCAGCTCTTTTGTTGGCCAACTGTAAACTGATCACTTACAATTGTACTTGAGTGTTTAGTGACCAGAAAATGTACAAATGCTGCTGCTGCCAGAGTAACTGAAAGTGCACAAGCAGATTGAGGGAAATACTACAGGCAAAAATTAGCCATCATTAGTTACCCCTGCTAATATTGCAGAAAATTGAAATGCTTGCCTCACTGAGAATTGAAGAGCATTTCTGAAGTTTATCCAGAACAAAATATCTGACTTTTAAATACAAATAAGATATGAAGTGTTGTGATACACTGTTGTGCTGCACATTAGCAGTTTGTAGGAAAACCTGCTACAGCCCCTTCATGGGACTCAGTTCCAGATAAATGCAGTCCCATTAATTATAATTTTAATAGTTTCAGATGCCATTTTAGGAGAGGGGGAGGAGGGAGAGAAGAGGGGCAAACTGGGTCTCTGCTTACAGTGATAAACATAGGACCATAAATGTCAGACAAAGGCCAAGAATGTTGCAGAGGACAGATTGCCTGAGACCCTGCCGAAGCGCAAGGAATGTTTGCTGGGTTTTGTTTGTGTTTCCCACTGCCCCTGAAAACACTGTCATAAGTGTAAAATGCACTAACCATCACACAAAATACCTTTGCCCTCATAAAAGAGCCTAAGTTCCACCACTCTTTATTGTTAGGATACGATGTGTATTTTACGTTTCTTGCTCTGCTATCTTGGAAGAAACAAATTTTTATGTAAGAAGATGCAGAGCAGCAGCTAATTCTATGTAGAACTTGAACAGTTAAAGAGATGCCCTTCTGAAGGTGTCCTAAACTCTTTTATCACTTTTTAGCTTTTTGAGCTCTCCTTTGCACATCTTCACTGACTTCATTCTAAACCTTATTCCTAAAGCATTTTCCACTGTGATTTATCCTAGGCGAAAAAAAACCCAAAACAACAACAAAACAAACACAGCACTTTTTTTGTGCTGTAGCACCCTGGTCGTGCTAAAGTAACCTTCCACTGACATTTTGGGTATTCGTTTTCATAGCTGACCTTACTGTCGATATCTCTGTCAAGTGCATTTCGGCAGCACCTGTTACAAGCGCTATGGGCTTCCATGCACATGTGGCACCATATTGCAATGATGCAGTTCATTTGACATAATGCAAGTAGGTAGGATACATGTTGCCTGACATATTTATATGGTATTATAGTTTGATCAAAGAAAGCTTTTGAAATATTTTGCACAATGTAGAGGTTTAGGAATGGTAATACACAAATTGCAAAAGTTCATTTTGGATCCTCATTACCAAAACCAACCAACCAAGGAGATAACATAGAAAAACATGCCATTCCCTTTTCTTTTCTTTTGTAAAAGATAATGCCATTATACACAAGGAAAGATTAATAATTAACCACAGTGCAGACACCTTTTTTAAAATCATATGAAATATAAAACGCACAGCAATTCTAATGTTTCTGAAGCTGTTAGACATCTTATAAAAAATCAAGAACTAAGTACCTCCCCAAATGCCAAGCTTTCAAAATAGGTACAAGAAATTGCTAAAATAATTTCCTGAACAAAAAGCTCAACCCGTATATCAAAGCTCATACATCTTACATGTTCTCTTGTCTCCTCCTATTTATATTAGGATTTCAGTACCTGACTGTACAACCAGAGCATTTTTTTGTCTCTCTCACACTACAAAGATTTTTATTATTTTTTGTAACACTAGCAGAGATGTCTGATTATTATTTCTATTAAACTTTGATTTGAAAGTGCAGGAAAAAGAAATATTAAATAAGAAAAGCTGCTTTAATCTTGCCTCCAGAGGTAATTAGAATGTCCAATTTGGTAACCTTTTGTAAATACACAATACCCACTTTCACTGAGCCAAGTGAACAGATGATTTTGCACAAATCGTACAGAATTATTTGTATATAATCCTAAGGCATCAGGTAAATTGGATCCAAAGAAATATTAGGGGTAAAAAACCACAACCAACCAAACCAAACCACCTCATGATAAAATAAAGAAGCAGGGTTAATAGGCAAATAGAGTGCTGAGGTATTGTTTATAAACTGTGTCTCTTGTACACTCTTAGAACTACAGAACTATAACGATATAGTTAGTAAAAGGAAGGAAATACTATGCAATTTTGTATTTAATATTTATACCTGGAAACCACTGAGTAAAAACTGTAAGATTTTCAGAAAATACTATATAGTGAAAAACATTTTTTACAGTAATTTCATCCCCCAGTGTCTTTACAAAACTAACACCACAATGATCAAAACTAATCTTGTATTGCTATTGCTTCAGACTCACCTCTGCAGCCCCTTGGACTCAAAGATGCTTTACATCTTTATACTTGGTTTGTCTCTGACCTGAAATAACAAAGCTATGAACTGTCAACAGGATGGGGAAACATCAGGTACTCAACTTTTAATCTTCTACCATGGCAGTTTTTACTCTGTCAATAACAAACACATTTGTTAGCTATGCCTTGCACAGTGTCACATATGCATCCATCCGTTCTTAAATTACATATTGGCATTGGACTATTAACAAAAGATATTTCTACGTAAGCCAAGTACTGTTAGTAAAGGGAAGGAAAAACAAACAATAATGACAACAAAGATCAGATCTCACATACATAGAGATGAGAGTCATAGTAGAGTTGTATTCGCCAGTTGAACGAGGAGAAACCGGAGAAGTGCAGAGTGGGTGGCACTCTTTTCTGCTGTGGTTATATTATTGTGATATTAAATCTAGTTATATCATCACTTTCTGACTATCCAGGAGTGGGACAGATGGGAAAGTGTGGTAAGAGTGCACTAGGAATAATGTTGGCATGCATTACTGGTGCAAGGTGAGGAAAGAGGACCTTGCACTAGTAGCTCCTTGCAGGTGAGAGAAACAGAGAAAATCACCGAAGGGATGGAATGCCTTCAACAGCCTTTCCACAAGGATTTCCATGGTGGCCATGTGGTTTCTCCTCTAATACCACCCGGCCACCGAGCCTCTCTACAGCTCCTCAGTGAGGATGAACTCTGCAAGATTAATTTTTTAATGCTTCCTCTGTGTATTTTTTAATAGCCAGTGTGATTCCTATGGGGGTAGAGCATAAGAATGGATAGTTTTTTTTCTGCACTGCTCTTTACAGGGTTGGGTTCATCTTCCACATCCCAGAAGCAGCTGAAACAAAGGAACTAAGCCTAAAAAACACTTTCTCAACCCATTCCTTTAGAAAAGGTCTTTGCTTTGATGGCCTGGGAAATGGAGTCCATGTTTTATAGAAAAAAATATATAGGGAGAAAACCAGCGAAAGGCCCTTGAATCTACATTAACGGTCTTATTGAGGCCAACTGGCTGAAGGATACCAAGTCAAATTGCGATATTGTCCATAGACCCTACTTCAACCAGCTTCTTTTTAAGATATACTTTCCGCTTTTCAAAACAAGCAATGATTAGACTAAATCAGCTTAATCTTACAGATGCACACATTTTTGGTCTAAACTACGGATAAAACTGAGCTGATAGGTGTTAAGGATGTATTGTAATATTTATACATGGCACTAGACTATACGGCTTCACGGGAAAGTTACTGTAATTGGGATTTTTATCCCCTGGAAGTCAGAAAAAATTATTGACAGTTTCTGGGTCCTAAATGCATCACCGTTTCAAGTAAAATAACAAGCTTTGCCTCGGGCTGTAGTTCATGCTACGTGATCACTTGATACTTTGTCTGTGTGGCTTCCCATGGTATGAGAGAAAGGGAGAGAGACAGAGAGGAGCCTCCGTCGAAAGAGGCGGGAGTCAACAGATCGCTTCACAAGCAATTATTATTTTTATTATATTATTTCAACATCATGATAATTAATGACTGAACTTCCGAACATGTTTGTGTGAATTCAGTGTACTGATAAGAATGGCTGCATAGTGGGTGATTTATATTTGTTTCTGATTTTTTGCCTGGGTGCTTGGCAGCAGATTGCCGTTCTGTAACTGCATTACTGTGGGGTAACTGGAAATGTTTTACAGGCAAGTTCTGCCATTTAGCATACAACTGTAACATGGTTCTATTATCCATTTTCAATCAATATTTAACCTTTTCACTAAACAACTTAAGTGTACTAAGCCAGAAGGAGAAAAGCTAATTGCCACATGATATATTTGGTTTCCAGGTATACTCAGCTGGCTAAAGTAAAGTTAATTAGGTTATAGGTAGCACAGCAGCATTTAGAAAAATATATCTTCTGCCTCATAAACCTTTTGTTCAGTCAATAGCATCACAAAATACTTGTGGATTATGCGTGTGATACAATGACAACTACTTGAAAACCTGGACTGTACATTTTGCCCTTGCAAATGGCATATTACCAAATGGTAATATGGTAAATCACAGAATCATAGAATGGTCTGGGCTGGAAAGGACCTTGAGATCACCGAGTTCCACCCCCCCTGCCATGGGCAGAGTCACCCCCCACTAGATGGGAGAGGGTGGGTAGACATCCACATCTTCACATCCGGCTTTGTATTTATGCTCAGGACTACATTCGTGAGCACAGCTGTAGGAAAGCCAACTCCTTGGAAGAGGGTGACTCTATAATGTGTAGCATTTTTAATCTTTTTATTTTTTTTTTAGAAGATAGAAAATAAGAAATTAAGAAGCTTTATTGTTACACTATAAAAAGCTCATGTTTATGGTAACTTCACTGAAGCAGTATAAACTCAAAAATACTGTTGTTTGTAATAAAAGGATTCTATTGTCTACTGTTCATATATGGTTTCAGTTCCATTGCACTCTTCAGAAGCCTTTCTGCTTTGCTGGTGCAATGCACAAACCAACTAATAACTTTTCTGCAGTCTCTCTTGAAAAGTCTTGTTTCACTGGTAAACATAACTGTCTCTTAGATCGGTGTAAGCAGCTATTTTTAAAGGAGAAAAATAACATTTAGATTTCACAATGTCAGTGTTCATGGAGAAAAAATGAAAAAAACCCCAAACATTTAAAACCAAAGGAAAGGCTGCCTAGAAATTGCTTCCACAGAGCTATTTTCTTAGCACTTCATCCACTGTAGATAGATATTTTGTATTTGCTCATTTGATATGGTTCTTACTTAATACAACAAGTATTACAGAAGATTTTCCATTTTAAAAAAAACAACCCAACCCAACCAACCAACCAACCAAAAAAAAACCAACCCAACAACAAAACCAACAAAAACCCAACAACAAAAAACCTGCTAGTGCTATTAGACTCAGGAAAAAATATAATTCTAAGGACCAGTTATAATATCTTGATATGAACAACTATCTCCACCCAGGCAAGCAGCACTGTTCAACAAAAGAAGAATGATTACCACCCATTTAACTGAGATAAGTCTTCCCCTGGATCAAGCTTTAGTTCCCTTGCTTATTTGCCATAGTGAATACTGTATAATAGGGATTCCAGTGAAGTCAAATGGCAAGCCTTGCAGTGATTTCACCAAGACCAAAACTAAGCCCTGAATAATCAACACTGATCTTTATTATTGGAGTTAATAACGTACCACTCTAGTTTATCAAAAGTAGCTGCTCTGAATATGCTATAGTTTCAAGAAGACTGAACAAATGCATCTGTCTTCATGAATAGCGATTTAAAAAAAAATGCAAATTGTCTTGTATCTTTTCTTCCTGACATTAGGTCATTGCTTTATGGCCTTCTTTTCGTTTGCACATCCATAGTGATTTCTATTTTGGGACACTACTGAAAATATGAGATTCACTGGATCCAAATAGACATTCTTATAATACACAGATTGTACTGAGCTACAAAAGCTGCAGTATAATAAAACAAATTGTATGATTGTGAGAAGAATTTGCAAGAAGTTCATCATAAAAAAAATGACCAATAACATTAAGATGTTTTGTATGAGGAAAACACTCCAAGCACTGTTCTTTGTTACTGTATAAAGAGCCTTTTTGCAATGGCTGTTTCTTGACACAGAGTCTTTATATGTGAAATAATTTATTGCCATACCTGTAACTGAAATAATGACTAAATCATTTTTAAAAAAGTCTCATAGCTCCAACAGAGTAAATCTTCTACAACTTGCTACAGTGCTAATCGTAAGCATGTTATACAGTAAGTTTGCCTGAAGCTAAGTTAAGCAGGCAGATTAGGACTGTAATATAGTATCAGGGCTCATAAATCAAGTGTGCTTGCAGATTTTCTTTCACTTACTGCTCCTTCTTACAGTTCAGACAAGTCATAATTACACATCAGTAGGCATTGTGAACAGAGGAATGAGCTACAACATAACGCACAATAAACCCTGTCATATAAAAGCAAACTGGATAAAATAACAGAAGCAATACTCCATTTTACAACATCACACTAAAGAATTACACCATGCCATTGTGTAATATTCTGATCAATCAAGAGCCCATCCACAATCGACAGTCCCAGGAGGCTAAAATTTACTATTCAAAGATATTTTCCATTTGTATTTATTATTATTATGATTATGATCATTATTATAATATATAGTGAATGAGAACTTAAAAAAGCCAGAGGTTCAAAATAAAAAGTGCTCAGTGCAAAACACAATTAAAGATATTTTCCTAAAGCTTTACTATGCATGCGGTCTTTTGACAAATAATAATGGGGAAAAGGTAAATGATTTTTCATTCATATTTTGTTAGCATTATGACATCGAGCACAGGTACTGTATGCTATCTCTTTTAAACGAAAGCCATGCTGACTGATTTCTCCTAGTTATTTCGAGGCTTAGAATGAGATCAAAGGTGCTATGGCTTTAGTGTATGACATTAGCGGAACATCGAAAATAGGATTTGATGAAATGAGAAAATATTGGTTATTTTAATTCTAATAAAATAATTTCAAAAGAATCAGTAGACAGCAGGTAAATAGCAAGCACTGCACAGAGGCACAGGGTTTATGGGGTTCCTGCTTTCTCCTCTAGAAAATTACCCTACATTTTCACTTTTTTGTACAAAGACAGCAGATAGTTGCCCCTAATTTCACTTACACAGCTGAAAGGGTCTTTTGTTGCCAGATAACTTATATCGCAGGCCTCTGTTTTATCTTTTGCTGTATTCCACCTTCTGATAATATTTTCCCTTGCATGATTATAATTAAGTCCCAATGTTTGTGCCTTTATAGAAGAGGGGCATAGGTCACTACATGTGGAGACACATGGAGAGAGAGAGGACAATTTAGTTTTCCAAAGTGGGTTGATTTTTACTAGTATGTACCCAGTAAGCTTTACTCCTGTGTTATTTTCTGCTTGTGTTGGGCTTTATGATCCTAAATAATTTAAGTGTTTTCAAAAATGCCCATGCATGTATGTGTTTTTAACCATCTCCTCTGAACCAAATGATCTAGGCGTGGGCAGTATAGCATCTGGAAAAAGGGACTTTCTCTGGTTTACCACAGATTATGTCCTGCCTGCTTCAGAAAGAAAGAAAAAAAAAAAAGGGGGGGCGGGGGGGCGTGGCAGGGAAACCCCAAAAAACCCAAAAACCAAAATCCAAACAAAAACCCCAAACCTGCTGGCCTGGAGGTTTGCCTCTCTTGGCTTGACTAATGTCTTTTTCCATGTTATTTTTGATTCTCCTTTATGTCTCCAGCTACCAAGAATCGCCTAACAAGCGTGAGCTTTCTCGATCAGTGCCAATGGCATGGCCATGTACTGATGAGGTTTTCCATGAACCTGTGGTTGTGTCCCCAACAGCCATGGCTAGAGCTTGTTGCCTCTCCAAAATTGCAAAGTTGGGAATCCAAGGCAATTGCAAGGTTTTACATGATTTCACCTTTTCCATCTCTCTCATTAAAATACATCACTCATGTTTTACATGTTTTTGGTTTGTGCAAGGCTGTGCAATGCCAGTTCCTTGTTTGTCCTCTTCACCTGGCAATCCCATCCCATCTTCACTTAATGGGAACTACATGAGAAAGCCAGTGCACCAAAATGAGTTACTCATAGAAAACAGGTTACCTTCCCTATGAGGCAGTATTAGCAGATATAAATGAAAAATAATACCATTTTTAAAAAAGCTTAAATTTGCATCAGCTGTGCCTGGCCAGTGATTAACATCCTCCTTGGGACGGCACAATCCACCAGCTGTGCAGGAAAACCTGTAGCAATCCCCTCTGGTTCCTAGTTGTTTAAGTGTAGTCCCCAGGATCCACCTCACTGGGGAAGACTTGATTTTTTGAGATTAAAGTGAAGAAATGCAGGCTTAGTCAAGAAACTTCTTATGCATATTCATTTTCCTTTCAAAAATGCAAACGTGTATTTAGTTAATTTATAGAAAACACATTTCTGAACAGAGTGCCCTGATGTGTCCTCACCAATCTTCTAAGGCTGGCCTTGCTCTATATGTTATCCAAGCAGTGATTTCATCTTGTAATCTTCTTGATTGTCTTGTCTCTGGAAGTATAACTGTAATGCTTTTATTACAGGCCATTTTTCTGCAAACAGTATCTGCCACTCCTCTTTTGCTGCATGGCCACCTGAAGCTTTTGGGCAGAGGGCTCCTGCAGGACAGTGACCACAATGGTGGCAAGTCCACTTTCTATATTAGAGGCATTTGCTTTATATAGGCTTCAATTGCTCTGTCAAAGCTTCCCACACACCACCCTCCATCAGATGTCACATTCATGACAGACAGTGAATTAATAGTCTTACACAGTGAGAAGGCTGAAGAGTACCATGATATTCATAAGCTGAACAAGTCATATATTCATAAGCGAATGGTCTCAAACCACCAGGCTGTTTTCCCTCTAATATCTTCCTGATTTGTAAGATGTAGGTAGAACTTCCTATTTAATCTACTCTATTAAACACTATTCATTATTTTTGAAATTATCTGGGAAACAAAAGGCAGGTTTAAAGCTGTATATACAGCTAGTCACTCCAAGGAGCAAGGTGGAAGCAGATTCCCCACCATGTTGCAGTAGCATGTGGCATCTCAGTCCACTCTGAAGTGCTTGACCATGTCCTCAGCCCTGCTTTATATTCTCACACATATATGACCTTTCCATAAAATAAAACAGGTGTTGGGCCCTCAGCAAGTTACAAGTATAGAATCCAGTTGCTGGGGCTGTTATTTTCCTCTTTTTTAGGGAAAAGGGGCAGTCTGCCGGTTACAGCCTTCCTTTTGTGTTGACATTCATGTTTTCTGTGGATGTTTTCTGTCCACAGCTCCAATATCAATTCCAGCATGGCTTGATACAACACCAAGGGGTGCAGGTTTTGCCTTAGTATGGGGACTCTAATTCACTTCTTTTTTGTCACTTTTTGTTTCTGAATCAGTATTATGACCTGAAAGGTGATGGAATGATAGAAAAAAAAATCCAGTACTGAAGACCTGCATAAAGTTCTGCAAAATTAAATTTAGAAGAAAAATTGCCTTGCTTCTAGCCACCATAGTAGATGACAATTTGAGTCAGCCTTTCATTCCTGGAGTAAGTTAGTGAGTTTTCTCTGCTGACTGAATTGATATTTCCTGATGAAGGGAGAAATGTTTGTAAAGTACATAAAGATTTGAAAAGTCTAAAAGGAAGAAACCAAGAAATGTAGTGTTTAATGCTCCTGCTTTACAGTAAGACAAAAAGTGGGCAACTTCTCCATCCACAGTATGGCAAACCATAGGTATAAATTGTGAGGTGCATTATGACCTCATCTTTATGAGTTTTAGTATAATTTTTAAGGACAAATGTTACAGTAAAATGAAGTACAATGTGTTTTATCCAGGGCAGGGAGGTCACATAACCAGCTATTTATCTGCATTTGCCAACAGATAGGGTCTGGTTGAGTTTTATGATAAAGACAAATATATTAGCATGCCCATGAATCAATATTGTTTAAATAATGTACCAGAAGGTTCACTGTCAATCACTAGTTTATGAAAGTTGTTCATCCCAACTGTTAGGTGAATACTGAATATATTCACAGAAGTTTGGATCTGTTCATGAATAATTCATAGAAATAGCAACTGATCAATTTGCAATTAATAATGATTCAGCTTGTCCCACCCATAGTCACACAAAATAACACTATTACAGGGCTTACCCCTCTACTGAAGAAACTCCATATAGGGGATGGAAGCAGACTCTGGTCCCATCTCTCCAATGAAAAATTGATTAATCTTCTAAGCAATTTCAAACAGCTCTAGCTGAGCTATGCAAAAACAAACAAACAAAAAAAGGCCAAGTTGTTGAAATTACTTCATGAGTTAATGATACCCATTTCTCTTACCACAGTACTTTAGGAAATCTGACAGTTCCCCTATATGCAACAGCACAGAAGTGTTCAAATCTCATCTTTCCTGTTTTCCTCTGGCCTTCTGCAGCACAAAGAACTTCAACCCTAACAACATTCTGACCAACATTTCTTCTCCAAATTCCAGGAAATTAAATCGCCTGATTTAATCAGGTTCTTTCTCTCAGGTTCTAAGCTCACACTTTCATGTTCAGCTTTTCTAAAGTAAATTTTATAAAGCCACTTAAAACTTTAAATCAGTAATATCATATGGTAATCCCATTGTGAAAGAGAAAACAATGAAATGCATGAATTCAGCTATTCTGCTAGTTTAGTCACCCTTAAGGGAAGACGACTAGTGAAATTAAATCAAACTAAACTGGAATTCCAGAATTTAGTGAACAACCTGCTAAATTGCAGCTTTACTCCCCAGTGAGGATCATGTTTTAGCCAGGGTGAAAGAGAAGTAAAATGTTAAAAATCTTATTCTGTGACTGTGTAAGATAATAGCAGAAACAATTGTTTTGTAAGTCCTATTGAAATAAAATAGTAATGTTAAACTTTAATCTGCATTTAAAGATTACCATTCCCATAGCATTTTCAGAATATTCCAAACTTCTTTTTCTTAAGCAAAAATGGTAATTTTATATTTTTTTACACATTCAGATTCACTGAATTTCAAAAGAAAGCACATTTCTTACGTAAAAATAATAACCAAGAGAAGCCAGTTGACCCCTAACATCAGCACTCTTAAAGAACGCATAATGAGGTCTGTGATTTTCTTCCAGACACCTAACTGATTTGGCTCTTTTTACTTTATTTTGCTTTTTCTTCCACCCTTTACAGAGAACAGCACTGGTAGACCAGACCTTTTGTTCCTGTAAGGCAATAAAATTCCCTTATAGTCAGTGGATGTAAGACTACTACAAAAAATTAAATCCAAAATGAGGTAAATTTAATCCAGCAAATCCAGAAACTGTTAACTGGAACTGAGAAATTCTCCTCCTCTGTAGGCTTTGATTGAACAAAACAGGTCAGGTGCAACCTTATCAGCAACACTACCGTTTCCACCCCATTTCTGGATTTCCAGACAAAATACAAGTCCCTCTTTGTCTTCGAAAGATGAATTCAGATCCCACAAGTTTGGCTGGGCTCAGCTGAACACCTAGGTGCTGCTGAGATTAATGGTATGGATGATTTCCCTCATTCCCCCAGATGATGTCTCTATGAAATACTGTTACTTGGAAGGGTGTAATACACTGCTTTGTACTGAGATATGTCCTGGTCTGAGCAGAGATCCAGCATACAGCAGGTCCTACTGAATGAAATTTGGCATTTTCAATGTTTTCCACCAGGTCTTTTCAAATGAGAGTTGCCAGATCCCCCCAACAGAATTGAATTTTACTATGTAAGAAGGCTTCACCAATATCTTAATTGCCTTTTTGCATGGCAATATCCAAAATATTCCATCTATCATCATAGCAGAAGGGCATGTAATATCACAACAGGTGGTCCTCTGGGGTGATGTTTACTCAAAGTACAGCAGAAATCATTAGCAAACTCAAACTAAGCTTTCAAGAAGTAAGGAACAATGTAAAATTTCTGTAATGGAGTACACTAACACAGGATCTCCTAATTCATCTGGAGCCAGAAGTCTGTATCATGTTTTTCTCCATGCCTATTTTTCATCAAACAACATACAATCTTTACTTGACTATACTGTATATCTTCTCTTCCTAGTGGGAACCCTAATTTGCTTTAAATTGCCAAAGTGCTCATTATGGAATGCTTAATAGCTACAGTTTGTACATAATATTTGAAAATCAGCCTTAATTTTTCTGCCTGAGATGAACACTTGGATTTCAGAGTAAACATAATCAGAGATTTACACAAACTCAGTGAACCCTGTTTATTATATTTGCCTGGAATAGCTACAAAAGAGGTCAGAGGTCCAATGTCTTCCTGCAGAGACAGATCATGTTCTAGCTGGTACTGAGGAGGAAAAAAACAGTGGGTGACGCTTTAATGAATGGCTTATCATGTGGAACACACCATGTGATAATAGCAGTGCTGGTAAGGAAAGAAGGAAGTAAAAAGCATAAAGGCTTTTGCTAGGTTTACATTGCTTGAAAGCTTACATTTCAACAGTAGCAGATGAAGAGGGTTTATTAAGAATATGTAGTAAAATCTGCAGCAAGTTGAAAGGAGCTTTGAACTTTTTGTTTAAACTATTTTGGAATTGCCTGAGAGATGGCATTGCCCTGACTAAACAGAAACGCACACTGGAATATTTCGATTTTGTGTGTCAATTTTTGTTATAATTTTTACTGAAGTGATCTTATCTAAGAAGTCAGTTTGGAAAAAAAAAAATTAGGGTCACAGATAGATTATTCCAAACACTAAAAGGGTGGCCAATAAAACAAGTTACAATTTGATTTTTGTTTACAGAAAGTTGCCAATTAGGAGCTGTGAAAATGCTTGTTCTTTGAGTCTAAAAATTATGCGGATAGAATGGTCCAGCTCTTCCAGACAAAGCATATCTATTCCATGACATGGGCTAGATCAACATCTTAAAACCAGGATGTATAAATAACTGATTTCTGAATTACTCTTCTTGTCTTTTGAGAAAGAAGAAAACAGGCTCAACATCGAAACTGTGGCTCTCCATTTATTATATTTAAGCAACTGCTCTGAGCCCCCCACCCCCTTTTTTTTTTTTTAAGCAGGAGTCAGAAAATGTTCTTTCCACCATTTATCCCGAAAACAGTGCCTTGAAAAATAGCTTGCCAACAAGAAAAATGCCAAGACATGATGGCTGTCATTACTGATACTCTAGCCCTGGGATCTCCCTGTAAAGAAGACATCAAGATATCCAAGTCCCTTGAAAGCCTCAGCCACCAGAGAATATTCAAACATATTGAGGTAGGACTTCTAACCCCCCTTGAAACCAGGGGAAATTAGGTGTTTAAGTGGATACAGGCTTGCATTTATTCAAGGAAAAAAATCCCAAAGTGTATCAAATTTAGCATTCATTTTGAGAGGTCAACCCTTGGGAAACCAGAACATTCAAATCCAAATTTCCCGTGGCCACCTGAGTCCTATCCACTTGGACTGACTCATAAGTGCCAGTCCTTACGATCTTGCCTTTCAGGATCATAAGCAGTAAGAACTAAATGCCTGAGCTAATAGAGTAATTAATTCTCATTAACTTTTTTTTTTTTTCTTTCCTGAATGGTCTGGAAGGAGATTCTCCATGGTGAGCAGGGGGAGACTGGGTTGGGTAGCAAATCTGCACTGCACACAGCAAACGTACTTTATCTCATGTATTGGTATGTCCTGGTTTCAGCTGGGATAGAGAATTTTCTTTTTTTTCTTTGCTTAAACCACAACAAAGTATCATATACTTGGCCACGTCTTCTTTGGTTCATGTTAACAGGCAACAGCAAATCCTCTTCCTGGGGGTGTAAAGGCTGACAG
>NW_009925120.1:17905-78297 GCF_000696875.1 Nestor notabilis
TTTCCCTACTCTTTCACAAAATGCTGGGAAGAACCATAATCTGCCCCTACATGCTTCTTGTGAAAGCATCCTTTGGGTACGGACAGCATAACATCCATGTTGTCCATCACTTATCCTGTCCCTGCTGAGGCTGGGAAGCCTGCAGAAGGGGATCATCCCAATCTAGGTCCTGATTGCTTGTAAACAGGTACATTTCTGATCCTGACCCAACCCTGAAAAAGCAAACCAGACCCTCAGGGAACACCAAGAAACAGACAAAACCTGAGCCACAGGCACAGTGCAGTACTGGGTGAGTATAGGCTTGCAAAGTCAGATAAAACACATAACCAAAAGGTAAACTCACATCACCACTTAAGCTGGGGTTTGATCTCAAATACTCATTGCGGCTTTGATTTCTTAAACTTGCTTAGCAGTAAGTTCTACATGAAAGTCTGGTATCGTGTTATTTTAGAAAGTTACCTGCCAGGATAAATTATGGTAACAGCAACTGCTGAGGCCTCTGGAAGCTGCTCCCTGCTGGCTGCTGCTCACAATGCGTAGTGTGTTATCATGGGGCAGACAACTTCAGCTCCCTTTGCTGAAGGGACTTTCCCAACCCTAAAACCCAGCACTCCTGTTGTTGCTGTAAAAGCAAAGATTTAATGCTGCATGATTATGCATGATATAACTACAGCAAAAAGCAAAAAGAAGAGGAATTAATCTGGCCTTTTCTCCTGGCAGAACCCAGTAATACAAGTTATGCTACCCTTAAACTTCTCTTACAGGAGTGTGTACAAGAAGTTAACCTCATTAATGAGTGTAATTAAGACAGTTATTTAAAATTCTAGTCTTATCTCAATATCTATAGAGCAACAGAAATTCACATTTGGATATCACAGACCAATTAAGAGCTCTTACAACATGTTCAGGTGTGCACAGGCTGCATAAGGTATGCATGTGACTCTGGATGGGGGACAGGCATCTCTGGATGGAACAGGCATCCGAGGTCATTATTTGCTTCCAGCACGTGCTAGACCTTTACAGGATCCACATGGCAGGACCTGCACATAAGCCATATTCCCCCCCTCACTGGCCTCCAGGTCTCACAGAGACCATTCAGGAGTTTGACTCCAGAGTAGTTTTTCTTTTTTTTTTTTAATGGATGGAATTTTTCCTCAAGCACCAAGACACACATTCAGTCCAGCAGGATGCACACTTCTGAGTGCAGTACACACGCCGGCAAACATGTAAGCTCACAGACTCAGCGCTAGTGGACACTGCTCCTGCTGCCCATCCACTCACTAGATTTGGCAGTGCGAAGACTTAGAGAAATGCACTGAGCTTTGAAAATATCTTCTAAGCAAGTTTAACAAAACAGGAGATAATTCCAGCATGTAAAGGTTGTAGAGTCCTTAATTTGTAATGTACCTCTTCTCAGCCGGAGCAAATATTTGCAGCCCTCCTTGGAGAGATTCTGTGCCTGTGACTGTCACATCCAGCCCCAGAAGGTAACACGGGGACACTTACAACAGCAAAAAAATAAACTATGGTCCCTGTACTACATCCACATTGACTCCAATAATAACATAAAAAAAAAAAAAAACCCAAAAAAACCCCCAAACAAACAAACAAAAAAAACCCCATTCATACAAAGATCCTAAATATTTCCCAATGCCAGTGCAAACATTCCAAAACTCCTTCACTGTGGTCTCCCAAACTGCAGCACCCACGCCATGCTGTTCCCACCTAGCTACAGCTGCTTGGCTTAGCCTATAGCAGTTTGTGCATGTCAGGTGGAAAATCAGTCCCAGCCAAATATGAACCACCAGCTCCTAACAAACCTTCTCAAGATCTCATGTGCTTTGGCCTTGATGGTGGTCTTGCTTCTGTCTATCCACAATCCAGCTCCAATGTTCTCCAGGACTGCCTTTCGAACCACAGCACTTTTCTCTTTGGCCCATCGACACAGAATTTATATTTTCTTCTCCCATATTTCAGGGTGAGAGTTTTGGGAAAGGGACGATCTTTTTATTAGTGTGCCCTGGGTGGTGAGGTTTGCAAATAGGCTTCTGACTGCTTGTTCATATAAGGAGTTACAACAATCTATGGTATAAATGCTCAGACATGGACTTCTGCCACACTTGAGCCTGGTTTTCTTCAGAAACTTAAAGCGGTAGAGAGGAAGCACAGTGCTGAAAAGCAAAAAATTTCCTGCTGGTAACAACACCCCTAAACTGCACAACTTCAGTGAGTTTCCTACGATATTGGCTAAGGGTTTGGGGTTTTTTTTTCAGCAAATGATCAAAGGACTGGCTGCAATAAATAAATATAATTCCTCCTGTTATTTACAATGGAAGCTTCTAATTTGCTTATTACTTTGCTTATCTATTCATTGAGATAATTATCTGACACCTGCCAACAGCAGATTGTTCTGACAGATTTTTATTGGCTGAGATCAATTTGTTACTTACCATCTGTCCAGCTAAAGGTGGTTTACAGGTCAACAAGCTGGTGAGCTTCGGAAAATCTTAAAGTGATCTTAAGCACTATCCTTCCTGAACTAATTTTGTTTTAATCTCCCATAAAGTACATGAAAGGATGGACTTGAAAATTAGTTTTCAAGCAGACTATACGAGAGAAGAGAAAATAATGTGCCTTTCTTAGCTGTGAACTTGTATAATCTATTTTCTATTAGGTATCATAAAAATGCAGCTGAACCCTCTAGCTGATAAGTTGCTGTATGACAGTAAAACCCTCCGAAAAATGCAAAGAAATAGGAGGGTGTACATGGTCCAACCACCATGGATGGTGTCAGAAATAAGTGTCTCCCAACAAGCAGAAATTTTGTACGATAAGTGGTCCAGCAATTATCATAGAGTCACAGAATCATAGAAACATAGAATTATAGAATCAAAGAATTATCGAGTGTTTTGTGTTGGAAGCAACCTTAAAGATCACCTAGCTCCAATGCTCCTGCCAAAGGCAGGAACACTTTCCACTAGACCAGGTTGCCAAAGCCCCGTCCAACCTGGCCTGGAAAACTGCCAGGGATGGGGCAGCCACAGCTTCTCTGGGCAACCTGTGCCAGGGCCTCACCACCCTCCCCGGGAAGAATTTCTTCTTTATATCTAATCTAAATCTAAATTATTTCTTGCTGTGTCCTTATTTCCTTTCTAGTGGGTAAAGACGCTTCCATCCTGCTGAATGTCTGCAGCCTGAATGTAGTCTGTCCAGTTCTCATGCTGTCTCTTGCAAGATGTCTCAGGCTCAAACTCCCAGTGCTATGCCATCAAATGTGATCAGTTTGGGAGCTGGGCAGCAGGAGTCCCCTATCACCCTTCTTTTTCCCCCCCAGAGTTTCCAGCATGGCTCCGCAAATCCACCTTTGGCTGCAATAAGGGTCTCTGCCATCGGCTCTGATGGATGTATCTGTGGTATTTGTGCTTCACTGGCTGCATCTCGGAGTGCTGGAAGGCCTTTAGTGTCTCCTGGGAAATTATAGGGCACTAGATTGCTATTTTATACTAAGTGCCAATGCTCTAACCACTCTGCTCTTGGTATTCTTCTGGATCTTTCTCTGGATATTCAGCTTCAAACTGTCTTTTTGCTTCTGTATCAAAACAGGTTATGACAGAATATGATGGAAAATGCTTAAATTCTACATAATGGAAAAGCAATACTCAGATTTTATTCTAATTTTATTTCTGAGCTATCTATGGTGAAATATTAACCCCCCGATCACACAGTTAAACTTTTTTAGAATTGCAAGAACCATTTTGATGGCATTTTTTTCAAACCATTATCTGGAAGGGGGGGGGAGGGTAGTTGGCAGCTACTAATGCAGGGTGCTTCAAAGGAAGCCATGTTAACTTAAAAACTTCTCAGAGCTCCAGGAGTGAAAGTGAACTCTAAATGATAGCATCGGATTACACAGGAGACTTTTTTTCCTCTAAGAAATTCATCCTAGTAGCGCCAGGAGACCTTCCTAACGACTATGGATCATTTAAAGATAATGGCACTGAAGGTCCCCAGAACAGTATTTTGTGTCAGCACATCCTTCTCCAGAACCTTTTCAATTGTTGTGCAAGTGCTCAAGATGGTCCTCTTATGCACAGATCATTGCTCAGCGGATAACGGGTCTATCGTGATAATGTGGTGGAAGGGAAATGTCCAGCTAAGGTTCTGAAAACATCCAGAAATCCTGAAAACTAAACTCCTGATGACATTTTTTGTTGGAAAGATGGTGATTGTAAATGCTGTAGATGACCGTCAGTTTTGTATGTAGAATATTGCAGCCATTTTAAATTAAACATAAAATAATCTCCAGAGTACAGCTCTGTAAGTCAGTCAGAGAAAAATGGTTCTGCATTTCAGTGCGTGATTTAACCTGATATATGTTTATAAATATATATTATGCATGTTTTTTTCCTCCTAAAATGGTCAAATCATATGGGGTGTCAGGATGAGATATTGTCTTACAGTTGTAAGCTATAAATAAACTGAAAACAGGTTTTAATGAAAAGATGTGAAACAGAGGGCCGAACTACTGCCTACATCGGCGGTTTTAAAAGGTGCAAATTTAAAACATCTTTCCAAAACTTGTTCTTAAATTATTTCTGAATATACTGTGTCCTTCTTTAAATAACTGTAAATTCATCAGAGTGAATCTACCTGAGCTGACCCTCCGAAAGTCAAGAATTTTCCCAGAATTTCTAAAAGCCTGGTGAGTGGTACTCATTATCGGTTTGAAGAATTGATTCCAGTAGAAATCCAATATGTTACCTCAAACATGTCTAGCATATCTGCTTCTTAGCTGAGATCTTAGAAAAAGTCTTGATGACACCTTGTACAGAGATGGATTACAACAGGAAATGAAGAGATTTAAACCCAATGGTTTAAAACTGGTGCCTGTAATTTGACATCTGAATGTGCATTTGGAATCAGTGACAGCTGTGTGTTCTTAGCACCTGTGGAACCCAAGCTACCTTAGTTATTAAGGTTTTAGAGTCAAATCCTGCTATTGATTTTTGCAGGGCTAGGATTTTAGTCTACATGACAAGGGCTAGCTGTTCAAGCTCGACATTTTTTGGCCCAAAGAACTAAGTTAAAAGGTCTTCCCAGAATCTCTGCTTGTTTATCAGAACCTGCTTTATCTCCTGCATACCATCTTAATTTCATCTCAGTTTCCAGTTTGATATGCACCACAGGGATCTCTTTCCCAGGCAAAAGGCAATATGAGGTGAGAAGAAGAGCATGCTGCCAGCACAGGTATAGGCCTGCATAATGGAGCTGTGACAGTCTGAAAGAGGCTTTTCATTTTAACAACTTTTCGAGTGGGGAGCGAAAGACATAATGCAGATGGCATAATTGAAGTGGGAGAATGAAACATTAAGCATGCACAGAAGGGATTAGAGAGGAAGACTTTTGGGGTTATTTAATTTTGGCTCAGTTGTTATCTAACAGTTTTGTCAGGAAAAAATGTTAAAGCTCCTTGCAAGTCCAGAAAAACTAAGGAAGATTATTACCTGCCTAGGAGTATGAAAAACCTTGTAAAAGTATCAGACTTGAGAGAATTTATTCTTTATTATGTGATATCATGTTCTACAAAATATCTTTCCTTGAACAGCTCTCACAGGTCCCCTTTCTTCATTTTTATAGACATGTCAATTCTGGGAATGATCTAATAATGATGAGGATTTAAGGTATGTATATGCATTGTACTGAATGCTAATAATTCATGAGCTCTTGGTTTCAGAGATCTTCTCTGTGAAGCTCTGCAGTTCAAAAAGGAATGCCTTAACATAAAAAGGATGCTAAGCCTTATATTTAACACCTAATGAAATCATTAAAGAGAGATCGGGCATGATTGGAAATGTTAATTTATCAGATCTCTCACACGCCACAGGTATGATGAACAAAGAAGGGGAACTTTAAAAACCTACAAGGTCTTATTAATTGAGGTAGAAAATGTAATGGTGAGGAGATTTCAAAGGAGGACCACGCTCCCTCAAGGCAAAGGAACCAATTCTGCATACACCTTGCTCAAGGAAAGTCCTAAAATCACGGGGAGTTTTGACAGAGAAAAGACAGCAGGATCTAGTAGAAAATCAGGCACACTGCGAGCCTTCTTGATAAAGAGCTCTGGTGTGCGTTAATGACATGAGCAAAAGCACAGCCGCTCCCAGAGAGTGCTCCATGCCTGTGGTATCGGTTACCTACAGGAACTCCAGGAAGAATACATATGAGGATAAGAAATAGTCGCTTTTTATTCCTGTCAGTAGGTTTTGCCTTTGACTCCACTGATCAATATCAGCCGTGCATTGGTTACTATGGGAATGAGGCTTTCCTGCACTCAATAAACCCTAAGTTCCTTTTTTTACAAAGGTGAGCAAAATACTTTTAAAAGAAGATTTTATCTGCTTTATGCCTGAGGGACTCTGCAGCCATCACTTTAAAGGTACTTGGACACTTTGAAATGCAGAATATTATGATCTAGCTTTGGGCAAATAAAGACTTAAAACCATTTGTTTACCCCAAAAATCAATGTCAAATTCATGTAGAAATCCATACGCTCTGCATGCCTACCCTCTCTGTGTGCCGCTTTACTCATGTGTGCATGCACATATGTGACTATATGTGAGTGTGTTTGTGGCTATATGTGCTCTACATTTGCAGCTACACAGAGATATAAACCTTGATGTGGGTTACATTTAAGGCTTGAAAACAAGATATTGAAATAAAAAATATCTAACAATGCCTTGGCCTCAGCGCCTCGCCTGACCTAATTAATCTATCCTTCTGATGATTTCAGTATTTCTGATTATAATACTGGGATAAGAAATAACCTACTTTCCACTTTTGTTTATGACAATACATTGTTTGATTAAAAAATATTTAGCAATGCATTAATACATATTTCTGGTGGCATATAGTGCCAAGCATATATGGAATAATATGTATGGCATTTCCTGAATGGGATTAATTTAAATAGAAATTATGATGAACCTGATCTTAGACTACTGCAATGATAACTCAGTGATGTAACCTCTTCAGAGACTTCACAGGTGAAGCGAAAGAGTGACAGCAAACTGCCACATAAAATGCTGCCAATTACAGCCAATCTATGGCTGTAATCTACAGATGTCTATTCTTATAGACTTCTGTATTATTAATGGGCTTATTGCTAATTGGTTTGAAGGTTATTAAGAAATAGAAAATTGGGCCTTTTTTACCCCTTTTGTTCATTTATGTTTTACACATTTATTTTCTCATGTGCTGGTAATAATAACAAAAGGTAATGATGATGATTTTCTCAACTAAGAAGGAACTATAAGGGACAGGAAGTTACAGCAGAATCTGTCTGAGTACCTTCTAGACCACTTTATGGCCCAAAGAGATTTACAGGATACATAAATAGCAAATTAGCAAAGAGTATCTAGTCAAAGCAGAGTCTGGAAAAAGTTCCCTCATGGGCAAAGGAAAAAAATCCCTCATCTCTGTACTGGTCTCCACAACTTGAAGCATCTGCTTTTAGGCTGTGAACAGGGTCTGCATTCACTGGGTTTCTTAGTGCTCCTCGATGATCATAGAATCATAGAATAGTTTGGGTTGGAAGGGACCTTCAAGGATCATCTAGTCCAACTCCCTGCAATGAGCAGTGACATCTTCAAAGATCAGGTTGCCCAGAAGCACATCCAGGCTGGCCTTGAATGTCTCCAGGGATGACGCATCCACCACCTCTCTGGGCAACCTGTGACAGTATTTTACCAGCCTCATTGTAAAAATTTTCTTCCTCATGTCTAACCTGAATCTCCCCTCTTTAGTCTAAAACCGTTACTCCTCATCCTATTGCATCAGGCCCTACTAAAAAGTCTCTCCCTATTTTTCTTGACAGACCCTTTTAAGGACTGAAAGTCTGCAATAAGGTCTCCCCAGAGTCTTCCCCAGGATGAACTCCAACTCTCTCAGCCTTTCCTCACAGGAGAGGTGCTCCATCCCTCTGATAATTTTTGTGGCCTCCTCTGGCCCCTTTCCAACAGGTCCATATCTTTCCTGTACTGAGGACTCCAGATGGGGTTTCCTCAGCACTCCAGGTGGGGTCTCACCAGAGCTGAGTAGAGGGGGAGAATCACCTCCCTTGACCTGCTGGCCATGCTTTTTTGGATGCAGCCCGTGATGATCCCAGCTGCAGCAAGCTCATCTTCTATTAACACCAAAAAACCACATAAGCTTGAGGCTTGTCACAATATCTCTCCAATCCTACACACAACTGAATAACACTCTAAAGGGACAAAAGCCCACTGTCTTTCTTAAATAATTTTTGGGAGAAAAAAAACCCACCACAAACAAAAAGGGTTAAATATGTGTCTGTGGGTCTTATAATAAAAAAATCTGCATAGGCTGTCAAGTTCCATGGTCTCTCATGATAGCTACACACCAGTGGCCAGATTTCAAACTCACACCAAAGGGGCACAAGGGAAAGAACCTTTCCCTGACAACTTGCAGACAATTTCACAGATGTATATAACACTAATACTCAGCAACACCAGGAAGTATATCAAAACTTAATCCTTTGACTTAAAATCTGGCAGTTAAACCAGAGACACACAAATTCATGAGAAGGAAATACATATCTTTGCTTTCCTCTGAAGTTTTGAGACACAAATCAAGATAGTTAAGCATCACTGCTTGATAGCATAGATGTCTATGCTAGTTTTACATTACAAATTCTTTAAAAGGCTTAAAAGGCCATCTTTGAAGAGAAAGAAAAAAACCCAAACAAAACAACAACAACAACAAAACAAAAAAACAAAAAAAAAACCCAAACAAAAAACCAAAAACAAATCCAAAACACAAACAACAAAACCCACAAACAAACTAGAGATGTTGGAAGAAATTCAAAACTGAAGTTGTAAAAGAGTTTATGCAAAACCAACTTGGGGAGGATGCTCACTTTTGTTTCACAGCTTGCCAAATTAATGGGACCAAAGTGAGTGCTTAATCAAAGTCAATATTGGCCTGCTGACTCTCAAGAAACGATCTAAAAGTGCTTTGGGGGCTTTTTCTATGTTCATTATCTTTTCCTGTGTCACTTGGTGTCTCTAATGATAGACGAAGAAGCACTTAAAAATGTCTCTACTCAATTCTCTTCACTACTGAAATCTCAAATTAAATACTTACCAAGAAAAAAAAAAATCATATTTAGAATGAGATCGTGACACAAGGATCTTTTGAAAAACAGCCTAGGATAATTCAGCAGCCCCACTGGATCTTGCATTTAGAGCAGTCTGAAGTATTCAAGTGACTCAGCAACTCAGTGGTGGGTAATTTACAGCTCACTCCTCTTTACGAGCCAAACTGCTAGCTTACAAACTAAAGTGCTTCTGCATCAACCTTTGCTGAATGCAAATGCACCATACCCAGCTCAAGCAGCTGATGGCAAAACAAGTTGTTTAAAACTAAGGGCAAAACACTGAAATACTTCTCTTTTGACTGATTGAAGATAACTCCATTTAGCTGGTTGGCATTATCCAAGATTAAGGTATTGCTCAAAGCAAGCACGGTCAAATGGAAATTTATTTTACAGAGTAGAAAATATAGTGAAAAGTATCATGATTTTCTAAGGTTCTTGAGTGAAAATATCAGATTAAAAGAAATTTTACTGCTATACAGAAGAGAAATAGGTATTTTAGAGAAAAAAAACAAACAACAGACAAACTAATGTATTTTGAAGCAGAAAAGTACTTCTGGAATAAAGTTGCAAAAACCAGTATTAGCAAGCAGCCATTTAATTATATGAGCATCCACCATGGAGAACGAAGAAGCACAAAGTCTGATTTTCTTGTAACAAAACCAACCCCAAACAGTGCTTTAGTGCTCTCCCACTCAGTCCTGATTTTAAGGGTCTTACTCAAGAAATTAAATTAAAACCCATTCTTTCAGTATGACAATGGGTAAGAGAATCTTGTCCCACATTTAAAACACCAAGACTTATTCTGGAAATAGGTATTATTGTTGCATTTACTAGTCTTACACTAACAAAACATCTCTTTTTAAAAAGAGGTGAATAAAATTCAATGCCCAAGAAGAAGCTTTTTTTCTGCAAGGAAAAATAAAGTTCAGATTTTATTCTAAGAATTCAAGGCTAGTTGATCTCATATATAGGTCAACAGGAGGCTTACCAGGCTAAGAACTTAAGGATTTAAACCTAAAGTATCATCTCATGCTAATACAATATAGTTTGGTTTTGAAACAAAATGTGTATGTAATTATGTTTAATTTGATTATAAATTTTCCTTCTCGAAGTAAAACACTAAACATTAGTTGCACTAGAAGGACATGCAGCATAAAACACTGGCCACATACATACTTAATAACAGTGGGCATAAAAATACTAATTAAGATAAAACATTATACCAGAGTACCTGCAATAAACACAAACTAATAAACCAACCAGAAATGTGAGCACCTTCAGGAAAATTGTAGCATGCATCATATAATGTCATGGAGATAAGTAAGGAATGTCTAATGTGATTTTTTTTTTTTTTTTTTTAATGGACCAGATAATTTGGGGCATAACTAGGAAAAGTCTCTATAAAGACTCCAGCCTGTAAAAATGCATATATTATTTGTAAGAATTGGTATTTTACCATAAAGAGAGGGCATGGACTCAGCAACTTTCTTGTTCCAAGCCCATCCAGAAAGGGCTGCAGAAGAATATGTTTTGTTAGCAACAGCTGGCAATACTCTAAATGATAATATGAAAGAATTCATAACCATCTCTAGAGAGACAGTAGGAAGAAATATCTTTAAAAATTAGCTAAAGTAGCTTTTCTCCTTCAAAATATGTCACAGCATTTGAAATATACAATCTCAATGACTGCTCCATGCTCATTAAGTGCTGTTCAAACAGAGTAAGTGCTTCACACTGATACTTTTTGATGGGCATAAAGAGCACTTTCATAGGGAACTTAGGTGTTTTTCACACCACAGTGACCAACCAAGGCTTGGTAAGTTATTGCCCATTAGGAACTGCTGGAACAAATGAGGAGTTAAATATTCTGCCCTTAACCGTCAAAGAGTCTGAAGGAGATGATGTGGTAAAGCACATGTCCAAAACTGATTTATGTTTATTTTACTGTGTTTATGTGTTCAAAATGAATAGTGACTTTACCTATAAATGCTGAAATTCAGTTGTTTCTAGTTTAAATGCCTGTTAAGATATGCTTAAAGGGACTTCAAAGTAAATTACTCACATGCAGAGAAGCTTATAGAAATTCAGAACTTAAACGATCTTCTTCAATACGATGCCTCATCCTTATAACCTAAGGGTTTTTTTCAGCTCCTAGTTTGATAGTGGAAGTTATTCTTTCTCTCTAAAACATCTTTAGAAGCATTATTTAACTAAATGTGCTTCAGTGGTGGGAAGACCACCATTCCATGGTTCAGACTCAAACTCAGAGAAGATGAAAAATAAGGACTGTTCGTCTTACATGTATTTAAAATCTAGATTTCTGAAAATAAAGAAAAACCAAACCAAATGGAAAGCCAAAAGACATTCTCTAAGACTATATTCACTGTTTGTTCATAAACCTTTCAATCACTCGTCCCTTCTAGTAGTATAAAAGCTTAAAGACGTATTATGACAATTCTACCCCTGAACCGTTTGTGAGACTTACCATCAGCATGAATATATGGGACATACGAGTCTTTGTTAGTTCAGCACCCTGCCTTCAGGAGTTTCTCTGACATGTACAGTGTAATTAGAAAATAAGAAGTCCCTCATTTTCATGCTGTATCCACTTGGATTCTCACAATATAAGGTACCAAAAAAGTAAAATAATTTTTTAGAATGGTAAGTAGTTAAGCTGTGAAGTCACTAGGATGGAGAAGTTTAATAGTTTCAAAACACAACCTGGAAAACTCACTGAAAAACAGTCCATCAGATACTGTTAAATATGATCTGAATAGACCCTCTAGCTAAAGTGTGTGTGCAGAAGTCCTCTGGGAAATGTCACCAGTGGCCATGTCCAAAGTCGTACTTTTTCTGTAAGCATCTCTGCATCTCTCATTTGCTACAGGTAGAGACCAGAAACAGGCCTAAATGGCCTGACCCAGCATGGCCTGTGAGGAACAAAATATGATTCATTTCCATCTAGATTTGAATGCATGAATTGCTTCTCAAAAGTCTTCATTCTTCTTCTTTCTTAATTGTTCAGTCTACTTTCTTAAGCAGAGGGAAACTAGCTGTTCTTGTTTTCCTTTCCTTTCAACAGCCTCACTCTTTGGCCAATTTTAGCCAAATCAGAACAGAAAAAACATCTATACAATTATGTTTCATACAAATAGGCCATCAGCAGAGGAGATATTATGTCCCAGCTAAAGGAACAGCTACGGGGTGAGTGTAATCCTTATAAGCATCATCAAAACAAACTGGGAGTGCAAACTCAGATCAAAAACATAGGTTTCACAGCACAGAGAATTCTTCACTCTTAGTATGGTCCATTTCATTACCATCAACTACTGCACCCCCATTGTATTCAGTAAGAGATGTCCCAGCACACAAAGGATGGTACATATGGTTTTCTGGATGTTTTCAACACTTACTGAACTATATGAACTGTTTGCCATGGCTTTTTTTTTTTATTATTGTCTCATAATTTGTATTTTTTAAACTTTAATTTTCATCTTTCGAAATAAATAGTTTGTTCACTGACTAAACTCTAGACCAAAGAATATGTCCTCCAGATGTGGAGAAAAAATGGCAAATATTCAAAAAACGTTTGTGATGTCAGTGAGTAAATTACATGGAATATAGCTCTGTGGAAAAATTAGCACTAACAACATGCAGGATATTTAACCTTCTCCTTCAGAATTTCTGGTGTTTAGGCACGATTACAGGCCATCTAGAACTACGGAGCGAGCAAGGACGTTAATTTAGCCTAAACGCTGGGATTTGGGACCTCTTATCTTTGACTTATGTTGGATATTGGGATAATTTTTTTTATAATCCCTCATTACATACCAACTGAACAGATGATAGAAAACCTGCAAGAAAGTTTGTAGAGCTGTATAACCGAAAGAGTGAAGAATCTGGTAGTTGTACTCTGAAACCATACAGGGACGGTTTCTTCAGAGCGTTCAATACCTGTGGCTCCAGATCCCTGTGCACATGTTGTTCTGGACAATATTGTACACTGCTGGAAATAGCTGAGATGGTAAGTACGAAAGCATATTGAGTCACTTTAAAAATCAGTTTCCAGTCTGGAATCATATCATGGCTGGAGAATCTGTATCCATAAGTAGCCATATGAGTGATAGAAGATACAATATTTTGGATGATTATCTGAATCCACAGCTCTTTAATCTAAGTATCTTGCCAGGTGGCTTTCAGGATAGCAGTCTCAAGCTGAATGGCTCTCAGATACTAAGACAGTTAAACGAATATACAAAGAGAAAAGAATAAAGGTGATTGACTGAAAGAAGATGAAACAGGAATGTGAGGAGGTTTTATGTTTTGGTTGGTTGTTTTGGGTTTGGTTTTTTTTTTCCCTCTAGAATAATAAGAAAGAGAAATTGAATAGCCTTGTTCTCTAAAAAAAAATAAATGCAATGAGTTGCCAAAAAATTCTTGCAAGAATTTCTCAGCTCTGTTCATCAGGACAACCCACGAAAACTAAGATGCAGTTAAACTTGTTCAGAACCCATCTTGGCCAATATGCTGGAAAGAGTAGAGAGAAATCCAGGCAAAGAATTGGTAAATGCAGGCAGACATTAAAAATGCCTATTAGAAGCTATTTCGGGATTGTTTTCTTTATGTTCTTCAAAGGAATTAATGGACACACAGTCCACTTGCAGCTGCATAACTGCCCCGTGGCTGGAGGTTCACTTAGTCGATTAGAAAACATGCTATTATAATAAAAAACCACTTTTGGCAGCACTGCAGCTAAGGACAAGCATATTTTACTCCATAACACACTACTGCGTATTAACCAGATGCTGTGTCTATGGCAATGCAACCTTGGCCATGGCAAGCTCTGCAGCATGTCCCCTGTAGAACATCCTGTGCAGACAGCGAGCAACTCTCATTCAGCTCAGGCTGACAAACAGGACCCTTTGCACCATTCTGTGCCCACTCAGTTTAAACGTGATTCATGTTTATCTTGTTTCCAAGGTTTTTGTGGCAAATATGTGTCCACATAACCATTCTGGTTTTTTAATAATGACTTATATCTTCCACCTAAGAACCCTTCTCAATATGCACATTTTCATTAAAATGTTTGGGGGTTTTTTTGTTTTGTTTTGTTTTTTGTTAAAAAAAAAAATAAGAAGAAAAGATTGACATGAAAGTGAGCGCTAGTCAGCTGTTCTTGGTGGGGTTATTTTTACATTGACTCAGTAGAGCACTGGATGAAATTTCTCATCTGTGTTCCAGCAGCTCTCTGATGGACATGTGTGTATTTGATGTTTGTAGGTACTAATGTTTGCTTACAAAAGGATTTTAAACAAAACAAAAACTACTTTTCTCCAATATCCCATCCAAAGAATACTTATGAGTGTTATTGAGACCTTCAGGCATTCCTTCCATGTGTAATCGCTTAAAAAGATAAAGTCTCTCCAGAATTAGAAGGGATCCACAAGACAGATTCTCTGGGAAGGATTCTGTAATGCTATTTGTTTAAGATATGGGAGAACACATTACAAGAGCTCATTTTGGTCTACTTGGTTATCACACACACAAAGCCCTGCTTTGACAAATTTGCTCTGCATCTGTGGCTATGAAGCTTCCAGGATCTGAGCTCCTTTAGGTTGCTCCACAACACACCAAGCTACTCAACATCGACCAAAATTTAACTGTGCTAAAACTGAACTTCTGATGGTTTCTAGAGCAGGAGCTATTAACCAGTACTCGGAGGAATCAATCTCATTCCCCACCACCAGAAATGGAAAGCTGCCCACTAAACCAAAGGGGCTTAGAGCAGACCCTAGAAAATGATAAATAATTATGATTAATAAAACCCCACATTGTTGACTGTTCCAAAGCACTGTGAAGCTTCTGCTGTCAAAGGAAACTGCTACTACCCACCACTGGGGAACTACCCTATGGGGTATGTCCCAGTGCACATGTCGGAAGCACAAGCCATGAGCTGGAGGGAGCTCCATTGTCATGCTGTTGAAACAAACTAGGATGTAGGGATTGCACACACACCAATGTTTTGTCACTTTCACAGGCTCAAGCAGCTTGAGTAGTTGAACACATCAGTCTTTCCCTTGTCTGAGAAACATTTACTGCTTGTTACAAAAGGTTTAGGGATGGCATACTGTGTAATAGCTTAGATGACTGAAAACAAATTTAAATATAAGAAATGTGCTGGCTTTTTTTTTGCATGTTGTAAATACACTTAGAAATGGCATGGAGCCTTATTAAGTTTGAACCTTAGGTCTTTCAACTTCCTTGAGAAAAGAGAACAAATGGTAAAAGCATGAAGAAATAAGTAACCTCTGTGATTTCCCACTTCAGTTCAAACCCAGATATTTTTGTCAGTTGTTAATTACAGTCATATTTCTTTAACACCTTTAAAAAAGAAACAGCAAGCAAAAGATTTCAAAGAGAGAGGTTGTACCAGCTCAGAAAAGTTCTGATTTCTCCAAACACACGGTAACCCACTGGGCAAGGAAGATATGTGCTTCCTGCAGACTCTACTGCCAGTACTTCACAACGGAGAATTTTTGATTATTTTCCAAACTCATATTGAAATCAACTGGGTTAGTCACTTTAAAAAGAGGACCCCTTTGTGCTGCTCTGTAACCCTTCTTTTGTTTGGCTTTGTTTTTTTATATACTCTTATTGCTAGATACCAAACTGATCCTATACGAAGACAGGCTGAGAAAATCAGGGCTATTTAGCCTGGAGAAGAGGACCTCATAGTAGGCTTCCAATATCTGAAGGGGGCCTACAAGGATGCAGAGAGGGGCTCTTCATCAGGGTCTGTAGCGATAGAACAAGGGGTAATGGGTTTAACCTTGAAAAAGGGGTAATGGGTTTAACCTTAAACAGGGGAAATTCAGGTTAGATAGAACCAATCTTAACTATTGTACGATTCTGTGATCTTAAGGTCCTTTCTAAACCTAACCATTCTATGATTCTACTCTATGATTCTATGTATAAATGTCTACCCAAATGCTGCAGAAAGGCTGTAGCAGGACAATAAAGAGATAACTATGTTATTTATTTATTTTTTTAATATTGTTCCAGCACAATGGTGTTGCCATTGCAACAGTTGTTTCCTGTATTCGGAAAAGAAAATAGATAAAACACCTAAAAATCTAAACCACATTTATGTTTGGGATCTATTTTTAGAGGGTTATTGGGTGGAGTTTTTTAAGCATGGGTTGGAATGTAATTATTTTTACATAGGGCCATAAGTACTATTTAAAAAAAGGCAGATAACCTGCCTTCCTATTTTTCAACATAGACTAATCAAGCTGTTCACTTCAAAAATAGGAAACTCACAAGTGCTTAGGCTTCCGCCAGTGAAATCCTCTTCAAGGTGGAGTCAGCCTGTGGACTGGGGATAGGTAGCTCAGCCCTGCAAAGCTCTTGGTATGTCCTATCAGCTGCTTCAGGTGGCTCCCAATTTAGTGCAGTGCCTAACTGCAGAGTCTGGCATCTCTTCACGCACCTGAGCCAGACACTGGGTGCAAGAAGTGTCCAACCAAAATGTCTAAGCCTCTCATGTGTAATCAGCAGGACTACCTGGAAGCCCTGCAAGGCTGATGGATGAGCAATATTATGTGTTTAACAGAAGCCATCACACACCTGTGCTACTCTGGAGTTTTGGTGTGTTACGATGCAGGCTGAACCCAGCTGCTAGAGCCTAGCTGAAACATCCTCCTTTTATGCAATCTATTGTTTCACTTTTTTATCAAATTATACTACTTTCACTTAATATTTTTCTTCATATAAGCATATTTAAAAGAAAAACCTATGACTTCAGCCACCATGAACTCTTTACAGTATACCCACACAGTATTTTGCAATGAATAATGACCCACTCTGCTCACCAGGTGATCCTATAGTCACAAAGCTGTGAATAGAGACAGCAGTGGTGAGCACAAATTAAAATATATGTATCTACACACTGCCTCAGACAGTGCCTCATTAACATCTGCCTGCAAAGGCTGCATAGTCCCAATGACAACTAACTCTTCATAGCCTTTAGGTTTCAACACAACCACAGCTGAAAAAACAACAAAAAGATAGACTGTGATGATCCTGTACCCAGAAAAATCTCAGTCCCACTGTTTAATGTCTAAGATACCAGATTATTTGCCATTCATTCTGCCAAATGTATGTAAATCCTATGATGGCTCAACGTCCTTGGGGGACTTTGGGTGGACAGGTTTGATGCTGCACATCCTGAGGCTCTGCTGGAAGTTAGGTTTTACAGGATCCTTGCAATAATGATGGGGAATGTCACTAGCATTTAAATATTGAACACAGAAATATGTTTTTCTCTGTTCAGTTGCAGAATCCTGGTGGCTTTAGTTGAGTTTTTTTTACATAAAGTGAAAGTTTTATTTTGTTCCTGAGGAAGAGAAGTGAGCAAAGGAGCATTGGAGATGGTCAAATACTGAGAAATAGGTCTAGGAACATACTCAGTCATGAATAAACCAATGACTCACTCTATGCACAGGTGTCTAACATTTGCTGTGTGGGAACACAGGGTGATGACTAGGTTGTTCATCATGCCACTGTGTCTTAATGCAGAAATCTTTCCTGGCTTGCTATCGAGACTGTGTTGTCCTCTACTTTTTCATGATGTGCCATCTCATATTGGAAACTACCAGTTACCCAATAAATGAGTAAGCAAAACCAACAGACTATGAGCAATGATGTGTCCCTAAGAATGATCAGCAAATCCCCAAAACTCTCATCAGCAAATGAATTCTTGTGTTTTGTGACTTACAGGTCATGTGTCCAGGCAGCTTTTGGTCCTGCACATAAGAAGAAAGCCAGGGCATGGGGAGCCTGGGTATTCCTAAATACACCAGCTGATGGGGAGGCCTACTGCAGCAGGCTGTGGTGTTGCATATTGGCTACTGACAGACTACCACAGCAAATATTAAACTGAGTAAGGGTTAAGTATGGCCACAAATTCATAAAACAGAGCAGGGAAAGGGCTTCTGAGAGGCTAGAAAGGTTGCATCTCCAACTACTACATTAGAAGATGGAAGTCCCCACTGCTAAATGCACCACTTGGGATTTAAAGTGCTCTAAACACCTGATGCAGACCCTAAGATTGACTTCATTCCTCTGCAAAAGAGTCCTATTTCCTCTTGTCTAAGCAGGGCTGAAGGTGTCCTGGTTTTGGTGTGTCCCTCCCATAGCACAGCCTGCTGCCTCCCATCTCTGAGTGCACAGCCGGCTCCTCCGCATGGAGCTGCCACGCTGCTGCTCACTCCAGCTTTGTGCCTCCAGCTCTGCCTCTCCGCTCGTGTCCAGTCTCCCAGACTGACAGTCTTGGAGGCAGAGCTCACTTTTAGTTCAAAACCAGGTAGAAAACTCAGTCCTTTAAATAAAAAAATAAAAAAAATCATATGCCACTCATGGACAGATATGAAATCCAGTGATGGGGTAACTATTTATAGTTTAGAGGTCTAGGGGCCAAATCCTGCTCTCAGTTACACTGTCTAGTTTTGAGAATAAATCAGCTGAAGTCAGTGTGACTCAGAGCAGAATTTGGCTCTAAATATTTTAACTGTAGCATGAGTTTGTTTGTCTACATGACTGAATTGCCTTAAGAAAATCAGTACCTCCTCTTTGCCTTTGCCAGTGGGGCCGCAATGATCCTTGGGTTTATTTAAGGCAAGCGGCATTCACGCCTCACCTCCTGCATCTGCGCGTCATGCCACTCACCTTTCCTTTCATACTGGGTGCTTTGCATATAAAAGCGTTTAACTCTTTAGCATTTAGTGCCGGGATTCAAATTTCATGTTTTATTTCTCTGGATTTCCCAATTTCTTGAGGGCTACTTACAGATGTTCTCCAAGAGCACCATGTCAGTTGCTGGGAAGTCTACGTGTATATGAGAGACACAAGGCAGGGCAACTTCATCAAATGCTCTAACTGCAACTACAGACAGCTAAATAGCAATAAACCTATTTGGTTGTCCTTCACAAAGACCTTTCCTCCAGCTGCTTATATATCTCTGGTTTATCTCTGGTTTTGCACTGTCAGGAAACACGTGCTTTTCTATTAATAGTTATGATCCAGCAAGGCAAGTAGGTGCAGTAGTATATGAAAGCAGGTGGTCTACAGTTGAACAGTTTATAAACAATAACTAATCACTCAAGACCTGTAGCAGTTTCTAATGAGGACTATAATTGCAAGCCAGGTGGCTGCAGTTAAGAAGAATACATTGTTTTTAAACAGGTTACTTGACTCAACAGCAGTTTTATGGGAGGTAGGAATGTCTACAACATATGTTCCTTCTGTCTCGTTTTCTTTTTTTTCTTTCCCCTGTCTCCTTGTGTGTGTACGTAGGGATGCCCAGCGTCTTCCAGTTTAAAACCCTGTTTTCTGTCACTTAGAATTCCACAGACTTGTAATTGCTCTGGCTGAATCCTGAGTGCTTATGTCAGAGCAAATTTTTGGAATAATTCAGCATAAGGAATTTCACTATTTTTCAGATTGGTGATAGGGAGAATAAATGTCTGGATTTTGGTTTTGGGGTTTTTTTTTGTTTTTTTTTTTTCATGTTAGAACATTAAAGCAGTGATAGAGCAATTTCTGTATCAGGTATACAACAGAACTAGACAGAAGCTGAAAAGTGATGAAGCCTGTTTCATTTTATTCTACATTTTAATTGGTCTAATAATAATTCCTTTTCCTAAAATCTTTCCTTACATTAAAGAATGATTTTAATTTTTTATTTTTTTTTAAAGCCCTGGTGCCCCCCTACCTTGACCAGAGATGTTGGATCCTGCAGGGACATTCATAATGCCAAAGACTTTTGCTGTTTTACTGTTCCCTTGAAAATTCTCCCAAACACGGCCAAGTCCTAGGCCTCCGAACATGCTCAGAGTTTGCAATGAGGTTCACAAAAGGTTTCAGAAGGCAGAAGCATGGTTCATTCACCCTGGGCTGCACACACTGCCGCAGTCAGTGCCATTTTTAGAGGCCTCTGGAACAACCTCCTGTTCTGGCCGTGGAGGATGAGCTGTGCTTATAGTACATACTGCCCTGCTCTGGGAGGAATGGGGAGATGAGAAAAAGGAGGAGACATTAGTGACATAGTGAAGGATTTGAGGAACTGGAAACAAAACGAGAAAGAGTAGCCACTGGCAGGCAGGAGCAAAGACAGGACAAGCAGGAACAAAGGGCAATGTGTTTCTAGCCAGTAGGGAATAATTCCCTCTCAATGTCAGTCCAAAAGAGACCATCACAAGGTTATGTCAGCAAACCCACTACAGATTTATTCCAAGGCTGAACCTGTCCCAGGTCAGCCTGGGCGGACACTACTGCTTATTTCTTATTTGCTGTCTGTAGGCAGTCTGCAAGTGCTGCACTAGAAAGCAGGTATTGGAACGAGGGAGGAGGCACAAACAGCATGCCAGAGACCACCTTCTACAACAATGCTTGCAAACACAGTGTCTGTGCTTCTCCTTTGGCAAACACCTCAAAATATGGGTGGTGAAGTGTATGTCTCACTCCTGACAGTGGCTGGTCCACACAGAGAAATACTGCATCCACTTCATTAACTCAACTCTACCTTGGCTCTAAATTTTCCTGTTCTGCCCAAGGCCTGCCAGTTCAGTACAGTACCACATGACAAAACTTCTGAAATTATTCTTACTGCCTGCTTATTTTGTAAAAAACAAAGTAAATCATACAAAGAAGACTACTATAAGGCTCCAGGCTAATTCACTTATGTCATTACAGAGTCAAGGTTGATCTTGAAGCTTGATTTGAAATGACAGGCTGAACTTAAGCACTTTCTTAAGTGATTTGCTTTATCGGGGCATATGTGTTATGATACACCACATCATTACAAGACCACAAATTAACTTCCACAGGGCTTTCAGGTCTATGTAATTAACACGGCTTTTATGTACAAAGCCCCCTCCTCATTTGATGCAGAGTTTGGAATGTGTGCAGTCAACGTGTCAGGGAGGAATAAAGACTCACCACCACTTAGGAGACAGTAACAGCCTGGAAAACTGGATTCTGCCTGTGCAGAATTTATAAGCGAAGACCAGCAAGTCATTTAGGCCACTTTCCATGAGAAAGCAGTGTGTACACTTGTTCCCAAGTACCTTGCTGTGCTGAAATGTTGTGTGCCCCCACTTTGATCACACTGAAATCTCTAAAGATCCTAGCTACACTGAAAATGTTTTGATTTGGGCACTTAGATTTATGGGAGAGTTTTGATCTTAATCTTTCTATACTTCAGCATTTCTGGTCAATAAAACAAGAGAAGTGATGTTTCATCACAAGGATATTGCACTGCAGATTAATAACTTTGTGGAAACAACAGTGACACATTTAATATTTTTATATTCAATAATTGGTTTAAATAATGCCATACACTGAAGGATCATTGTGGAAGGAAACACACGGGAGGACTACATTATTTTCAATATATCCAACTTACAGTCTATTCAAACATATATTCATGTAATATCACGATCTAGTTCATACAATGATTGGTGTTTTCTAAATACATACAGAGGGACAGGCAATGATTATATGATGGCAACTCCATATAAAAATATTTTCACAGACTGGAAATATGGTTATAAAGGTGAAGAGATGTCGGTTTGTTGTTGGGTTTGGGTTTTTTTGTTTTGGTTTGATTTTGTGTTTTGGTTGGTTGTTTTTTTTTAAAGACTATTTCTAATCCTTACCGTCTTCCTCACATTTCCTAGAGCTGTAACTTGTTTGCTTTGTGGTTTGGGAAATTCAGTTTTGGTTTGGACTAGTTATAAGAAGTAGGATACAAACATGGTGCTTAATAATTTTTGGCTGATGCTGAAAGACTTAGCATCAATTTATAGGGCTGCACTCCAGACTGCAATGAAGCTACCTACAGCAGCATGAGTTCTGGTTTTTGGAGAGTTTTTCAGTTTCTTTCTGAGTGCACACAAAGGTGAAAGTCCAGGTTAAATACAGTATCTTGTTTATAATTTTATTTTAGCCAATTTGACATCTCCTTTGTCCTTAAAGCTACTACTTTGCATTTCCTCAGGATGATGGCATCATTTATTGGAAAATACTATTGTCTCAGAAAGGATTTATTGGTCTTTCTCCTAAACTTTCAGAAGTCTTACGTATGGAGGTCTCCCAGGCTCAGACAGGTAAAGCTCTCTTAGTTGAAGTGCAAGACTGAACTAGACAATCTCCAAAGGTCCATCCAACCAACTTCTCCATGATGTGTGTGAAGCCTCGACGAGCAGGAGTTCTCATAACAATGCAAAGGAGACTATCTGCTCGTATCTGAGATTTTGTCCCAGTCATTAATTTGTTATTTTTTCCACATGCTGATGTATACCAAGGGATGAGTGTCTCCCAATTTTCATCTGTGCTCCCTTTCCTGCAATGCACATTTCCATGATTGCAACCAGTCGGGGAGTGCTGGATAACGCTCCATCTCTGCACTGCGCATGCAGGAAAGGCAAATTTGCTGCCTCTGGATTTTTGCATGGGGTGTTGAGATGGGTTAATTATTTGTCAAGAGGGACTTGAGCAATAATAAGTGACTTTATGACTGTCTTTACCACTTGGTAGAAAGGTTACATTTAAAAATTGGCTTTACTGTACTGGATTTTAGGTTAAGTTCAAAATGCAGCTTCCGCTGTTAGAACTGAAGGGTCATATAAAATTCATTGCAATAGAATATTTATAAGTATCTGGGATATTTGTAGGCAACACAATAATGGGAGAATCAGAGCTCACAGATAGAAGGGGGAATTGTTAAATGGCAAATAAAAACTCCATTTTTCCAGTACTTAACCCTACATATAATAGTAATTATTGCAAATCTGAGCAATAATTAAATTTCATTCTAAACTCTAGTTAAATATATGTGTATGGGAAATGATTTTCATGTTAATAACTTGCATGCTGTTAGCATTCAGAGAAGCATTGATGTGCATGCACATCACACATCTCAGAACGCCTTCTACGTACCAGCAAGGTGAAGGTATTCTTGGAGGAGGTTTGGGGATTGACATGCCTTACTTCACATGTCTGGGGAGGAGCGAAGTCCTGCTTGTTTACAGCCTCTTCTTTCTAATCACATTATGTCTTTGAAGGCAGACATCTGACAAAAGCACAGGAAGTGAACAAGGTAAACCTGCAGCAGCTATTGTTCCTGCCATTATCTCATGACCCGTCTTCTCCTGCAAGATACAGGCCCCGGTGTGCAGCATGTGTGTTTGCGCAAGGCTATCATTTGCCTTGGTGGCATGTGCCACCACAATTATCTCCCTGATATACAAAAGTAAACTGTCTGTTGCAGAAACAGAGGGCATTCAAATGGAGGGTAACAGAGCAGACCTCATTAGCTTTAAGTACCTGTAATCCTAGGAGATTTTACCTAATGATAAAAGCCAGGGAAAGTCCCTCAGGTATCAGTAATAAAAGCCCAGCCAGGTTGGCGACATATCAGGTGTTGTATGTCAGGTCAGCTGAATACAGCCTATTGATCCAGAAGGTGCCTACATTTTCTGCTACAAATTGAATTTAAATTGCTTACATGAAGAAGGCATCTGGCAGGTTAAGGTTTACCTGTTTCATGTTTCAAAATAATTTTCTCCACCAGCAAATAAGTAGGAAAGAGTTCTTTTGGAAATAAACCAAGCAAAGCTTTTTGAAACACGTAGACATGCTTTTTTGCAATGCCTGAGCTTCAAGTAAAGAGTTAACATCTGAGGAATAATTTCTGAATTATTAAAATAATAAAGTAATAAAGTTTGCACAGATTAAGAACCTGCACCGTGCCTTCACTCCCACTGAATAAAATACCTGACTTGTTGGATGAAATAAGATAATAGCACTAGCAAAAGGTGTAGTCCTAATCTGCATGAAAGACTTCCTTTTTTTTGGTGGGGGCTCTTTGTTGGTGTTTTAGATTTTGTTTGGTAGTTTGTTTTGGGTTTGTTGGGTTTTTTTGAGGTTTTGTTGTTGCTGTTGTTGGTTTTGTGTTTGTTTGTTTGGGTTTTTTTTCCCCCCAATTCAAGGATATTATGGCCAGTTAAGTTTTTAGTTTATTAGTTTATAGTTACAATTTTTATTTTGTTTTATATAGGCCAGCATACCTAACTTGTATTCTAACAAATGCAGATCACATACTGGAGGTTGTCATGCAGAGCAAAATTCTTTTCCAAGTATTTTTTGGGGGGGGGTTGTTGACCCAGGGGCTTCATACGACCTCTCTCTCCAGCCATCAAGGCTCTGAACCACCTTAATCTATCTTCCAGCCAAAGAGGCTGTCATTTTGAAAAAGCTTGTTCTGATCCCATAGGGTTACACTACATGCTTGAAGTCTTGAGCTCTTATGCTAGTTTGAGTATAAAGACAGTAAGACAATGTGGGATCTGTTTATGATGGGCCTCTGAATTAGGAGTGCAAGTTTAATGAGTATGTTCTATATCGACAAATGAATGTAACTCACATTAATGTTAGGAAAAACTGTGTGCATGTGCAAACAATAAAGCCAGTGTAGATACCATGAGAATAGGAAGTGGGGGCAAGAAGCACCTTCAAAATAACAAGAGGCATAAGAGATATCTTTCAAAAATGTTCTTATGTGCCTCCTACCTGTTTTTTTTTAATTGTTTTTAACTACTGGACTGCTAATACACCAGCCTGTTTGTCTTTCTCATAAGGCACCTTAGCTGCTGTTTGGACAATATCCATTTGATAATGAATCAAGATGCAGGCTAGACAGCTGCTTTTTTCTCACTCATTTCACTCTGTTATTGGTTAACTTAGTGGAAAAATGTAAATTTTCCAGGGACTTTAGGTTGGAGATATCCCAGCCAAGGTAGATGTGTGCTTGACTTGAGGTCTAATTTAACTCCTGTGTAGTATTGATCGGCTTGGCCCACCAGGGACCTTTAGAGTCTTCCTTTGCCAAAGGTAGACAATGGTATGAAAGTAAAGTGTAATAAATGCCCCTGTCCGGTCCCACGTCGATATACAACTGCTTTTTTTTTTTCTCCTTTTTTGCTGTTTTGAGTGCATCAGTATTTCACGTTTATTGTACTGTGATGAAACACCTTTCAAAATGGCCAGAGGGACACTCAGCAGTAAGCATTTAGGCAGTACAAATTGGAGTGAACAGGAGGACAGTTAGCAGGGAATATTTCTGAGGTCAAAGCAAGCTGAATAGGAGCTGAATCAGCTAAAAGCAGAGTTGAGAGAGACAGTACCTACTGCAAAGTAAATATAGATTACATTCCTTTAGACAAATTGATCCACTGGAGGATGATAGGTCTTCCAGAAAAAGAGGTTGCTACAAAAGAATTAAGTATTTTACACTGACATACATACAAAGAACCCTTAAACACAGCAGCCAGAGACATATTACCAGGATAGTCCATACTTGGTCCTAACATGAATAATTTGCAGTGCACTGCAAGATTTAAAGGTCCATAAGTCTGCACATTCCTGTGGATGATGACCAGCATTCTGCCCAGTAAGCAAAGCATTAAGATATAGCTGCTCAACTGAGCAATAATTCTCTCTGGTCAGACCTCCTACCCCAGCAAAGTCAGCTCTGAGGTCCAACCTGGTTGCTCAGGGCTTGAACCACACAGGTCCCGCAAATATCCAAGGGTGAAGTCAGTACACTTGGCAAAGGTAAAAAGACGTCTTGATCAATAAGTCTGTCCACAATAGAGGCAACTTCATAAACAACAAGCAGAACCTTGGATATGAAACCACAGTAGTGTGTCAAGAACAGCTCTCAGGTTTCTTAAAGAAACTACTAAATTCTTGAAAAAGGTGATAGATGAAATGACTTTGTGAAAGCTCTTCTCTCTCTCCATTGACCCTACAAGTGATCTAGATGATAATCTTTTGGCTCCTGAAAAAACGTGACCATTGTGTGCATAATTATTTTTAATCAGTAAAATACTTGGGGAAGAACAAAGAATTGCAATTGCCAATAAAGGTGCCATTGTCTAACAGTTGTAACTGTTTAAACCTGGTTAATCATTTAAAACCAGATTGTATCAGGAGATCAACGTGAATAAACAAACATGGCTCCACAAAAAACCCCAAGTATGTCTTTTCAGCATCACACTACAGAGATACAGGGACCCAAACACACAGAGAACTGTGTCCTCAGTAAGTGATTACCTTGCAGGGCAAATAAGAAGAAATATAGTTCAAAAATATAAATTATTATTTCCAACTTATGAATGTGATGAACATATTTGTAAAATATGTTAATTTTTTTAACATATAAACATTTTAACATATAAAAATATGTTCTAAAAATATCTTGAAAATATTTGCAAATATTTGTCCTATCTTTCCAAAGCTTATTCTAGACCGAACAAAGACTGAAGACACTAAGAAGATTTGAATTCAGGGCTCTTCTCAAAGCTGAAGAGCATGATGCATTTCTGCTGGGTCTTTCTGCAAGCACACAGGTGCTTGCAGAGAAAAGCACCCTTTTCTCTGTTCAGTGGCACACCTTGAGGCACTAGCCATATGCACATCAGAAATAGCATTATGGAGTTTGATTAAATGGAAACACAGCCACATTTATAGGTGAACTGTGCCTAGAATATCTTCTTAGTGCCTAAAAAAACCAAACCAACATAACTTATAAATGAGATTGTTTACTACAAGAGTGTGCAAGGCTATGAGAGTGGCGATACCATTGCTGTGACTTGTCTTTCAAAACAGTGTGTACGAGATAGCATATTACATGGGGATGGGATTTAATCAGCACATAGGCAAGTCTAATGGATTTCCACGCTCAGCACTCCCTTGCCAAGAAGCTGACTTTTAATATGGGAAATAGACCCCTGCTCAAGATGGAGCAGTCCTGGTCAACCTCAGGGGTCCAAGCATCAGTGCAACTTTTTTGTCAAAGCAGGAGGTGTTTTGAAAGCATGTCCATGATGGAGTGTAACTTTATAGGGGAATGGATTTAGCTGGAATCCATAGTTTTTATTTGAGCTAAACCTACTTGCACACACAGTAGTGCTGTCTTTTGGCAGTTACTTGCAAAACTGGGCTTGATTGTCTCGAATTGGGAGCAAAATTACCAGAAGAGGAGAGATCAGCTTTATATATAGTCCATTTTTTTCTTGCTTGTTCATGTTCTTTGCTATCTATATCTCCTTGCATTTTTCCATTCTGTCCTGAGTAATTGAGTATATCCTGAGTTTTTGAGCGTAGGTAACTTTATGATTACATTTTTCCAGCCTAAAAGCCATCAGCAAAGTAAATGGGGCTACTCTTGTAAGTGCTTAACGCCAGATGTAAGAGTTGCATGATCTAGTCCAGAAGTAACACAGTTACCTCAATTACTGTAGTCCCACAAGGCTATTCACAGTACTTAGGAAATGTTGTAGGCTTCGGCTCTGGTATTATAAACTCCTCAGGGCAGCATGATTGTACACAGGATCTCATCAATAGTTAACAAACAAGTCTTCTATCAGACACTAGCCATTTTTTGTACTAGGCTCGTATTTATTTTTATTTTTACATCCAGAAATGAAGACAGTGTTATTAAAACTACGGCAAAGCACAATCTCACCATATCACTTTCCTAAAGCAGCGTGCCACAGCAAGACGCCATGTGCACTTTTGTGCTTTTTTACATTGTTATCAGGGAAAAATATGTATTGCAATTTCCCAGGGGGCTCCCTGGGACAGTGCCTCAGTGTGAAAGGGCACCATGGGGCTGCCTCGGACAGTTTTCTTTCAGTAAGTTTTTTTTTTTCCTATTGTAACCACTCTGCTCTGCTGCTTCACTGATTTCCCAGCTGTTCTTCTTCTGCGGTGCCTGAAGTCGGATGCAGAAAAGCTGTAGCTGAACAGCTCAGAAATCAGAAGCCAATCACGGCAAGCATGAGAAAACCATGAATACATCTTTCTCTTTAGACATAATGGTTTGATTCTCTGTTGAGTGCTGGGGGCACAATGTGTAAAATATTTGTACCCACACTTTACCGACAGAAATAACTCTGCAAGGTACCAACTGGGGGATAACAGGACCTTGAGTATCCCACTTCAGAGTTGGTGTAAGGACTGCAAAAGTTGCAAGGTTCCAAACACAGAAACTTACTTTATTTTATTGTTATTTATATCCACGTGTAAAGCTGTGAGGGTCTCCAAGGTATAATTTAGGCTCGATCTAGGTAGAAGGAGTTAATTGTCCCAGGAGCACTGAGCTTTCCCTGACAGTGGACAGCTATCACTCTGTTATGCAAAGGAGTAACAAGAGTGAAGGCCTTTCCAATTGTTTATCTTTTTCTGTGTAATGTCCCAGAAGGCATTACTTGTTGTATGACTTTACATGGGGAAAAAAACAAGGAAATGAGCAATGTCTTTCCAATGACAGTTGCTAGTATACCTACAATGCATTTCTTCTCAGTTAAAAAGTCCTTTTTTAAAAATATATTATAAAAATACATGCATGTGATAAAACAAATTCTGCTGGAACGTGCAATACGTTTTGAAAGTTAAAGTAGAATCATAGACAAAATTGGATTGAAATGATCTAGAAAGGTCATTTTTCCCAAGCACAAGACTGCCTGCTCTTCCTGAGAAGTTTGTCTAGCCCATTATAGGCAATTTTCATTCAAATGATACCAGCAAAACCACAGATTTGATATCAGTGAAATTCTTTGCCAACCTACAGTTCATCGTTATTATTCTGGAAGAGGAGGAGGGGTAGCAAGAGGAACAACATTTGAAAAATAGAAGCATGTATGACTACTTCCATAATCAATCTTTTTGATTTCTTCACTTGAAATATTTTACACCTAAAATGTCATTCAAATGCATTTGTAAAAAATAATATGAAAAAAATATTCATGACTGAAGTATGTGGTGAACAACCTATTCAACGTGAACAACTTAGTCAACATTTTATATTTAATAAAACTCGTTTCAGAAAAATTCGTATTTACTTGGTTCAAACTTGTAATTCTTTTTTTTTTACAAAACAGATTGAAAAAATCTGGTAGTTTTTCATTACTCCATTTCAATCAGTTTTATTTTAATTTATTTAATTAAGTGAAGGTAGTAAACTATCTACTTCATCCTCCCTGATAGCAGTATAATAGACAATATACTTCTTAAAGAGATGTGTTATTTCACTTCTACATAATCATATTTTGGTGTATGTGATCCATCAAATCCTTTGATCAAATTGATGCTATTGAATTTAGGTTTTTAATGTTATCTTGATTTTTTTATTATTTTGAACATCATGATTTTCAGGTGCACTTCATGTTTTGCCAACATGTTTTCTTCATGCAAGAAAACCTATACCCTTTTTTTTCATCCCTCGTGATGACAGGTATTGCCTACACATACCTGTCTGGTTAAAACCTAACTGTTTTGATTCAGATGCATTAGAAACCTTCACAGACAGGTCCTACTACAGCTTGTCTTATGAGGTGTGATTGCTAAAGCCTACCCAACAGACCAGTGCTGTGAGGCTCAAAGATGTTAGACGACATCCCCGAAGTCTACGGTATGCAGAATCTGAGCAACATGGCCTTCCCTTTCAGCACCCTACTCCAGCAAGCAGGTTGTTTTTAGTACCCTCCAAGACCCCAAACCCACTGTTTGCATAAAAACCAGTGAAAACAAGGAATCATCACTTTTTGAAAAGTTTAGAAACACAAATTCAGTATTTCTCAGCAGGTACCTGAGCAAAACCATCGCTTCTGTCTCCATTTTTATCACTCAAGGCAATGGAAACTGTAGTTTCTATATTTAATGCATTGAAACTGCCTGGTCTCCAAGGTAGCAGGGGTATCTATATACACTAGTAGAATACATTTCAGGCTTTGAAAGCCTGGATAATAGAGGAGCACTTGTACTTTGGATAACAAAGTTATTTCCTTTAACATCAACAAGCTGCTCAGCTAGTAACTGCATCAGGCATTGATTTTGTTAGCCTGTTTGTAGGCACTGTAGGGGCCTTTTTAACCGATAACACTGAAAAATTTGCAGATCATTCTTCATGCACATTATTTCACAGAGCAGAGCTGACAGGAGGAGCTATATTAATTTCAGAATTGCTGTTTTGAATGTCAGTGGAACACCTGTAGAACCAGCCCTGGATCTGTCCAACCTCCCCGTTTTAAGATAGATTGAAGCCTGAACTTAGATCTCCAGCCAAATTTTATACCTGGTTCCTATTGGGGCTGTAAACGTGCACTCACTTCCCAGACTTGCAGCTTAGATCCTGTACTAATAGCTTGAACACGCAACTGGATTCATATGTGGGATTCTTCCAGCTATACTCAGGTCTATGTATTTCAGTGGGCCAAATATCTGCCTATTTACTTATTTTCATTACCAAGTGCTAAATTAAAAGTATCATAAGCTACTAGTTATATATCCCTGGCCATCTTTTTCTTATAAGAAATGTCTGATCTACATTTTTTCCTTATTTTGTGTGCTCTCTCTGAATAGAAGCAATACTGCAATGCCCAGCACAATCCTCCTCCCACCCCTCACCATCTAACTCCTATTATCGGTAAATGGAACTAGGCATGTACATGAAAATGAAAGCAGATCCCTTAGTGTAAACTTTTTGACAGAAGTGTTTGTAACAACTTTTCAAAAAAACCCATGTCTCGTTTATTTTCCCCTTTCTTCCTCCCAGCTTTATGTCAGTCATCAATCGAACAGGAGACAACTCATTTCATTTCTGTGACACACAATGATGGACTTGTGTTACAACCCTGACTTATTTTGAGAACTTCAATTTCTCAAGCTGAAAGCCTGAATGTCCCATGCTTGGAAGGGCTATTGATCTGATGTAGATGGACAGCTCAAGAGGAACTGATACATTCCTTACAGCAATTTTTTTTCTGACCACTACATAATGTAGACTTTCTGGTTGTTTGTTGACATCTAAAAACTTTGATTCTGTGATTTAACTGATAGTCTTTTGCTGTTTCTACTCAATATTTCCCTGTACTATTTGATGTAGGAGTTATTTATTATCTACTACCTGGAATGGAAAAGCTGGTTCACTGTGATAAAATGTATGAATTCATAAGGCTGCAGGAACCTATAAATGCACATCACAATAGTACAGCTGCAAATGTGGGCCACTTCCAGATCCTAATCCATCCCAGTGCCTTTCAGGAAACAAAATGTCACTGTAAAATGGGTTTGGATATCCACTCCCTGCCTTGGACAGGAAAGATCAGCCATTACATGCCACACAGACCAACTTGCATGGAGAACAAATGGAATAAAAGCTCACATCACAATTTAATCAAGGAGGCTAATTTTGCTTCAAAGCAGGATAAATACCAGATATCTCCTTTCTGGGTTTCCCCAGCTTTGCCTCAGCTCTCCTGTGCTTCGCCTGTGTGGACAGCAGGTACCTGTCAAGCACAGGGACATCACCAAGATGGCAGAGCTCCAGCACTGTGCCAGCAAGAACAGCCTTTTGGCTGTTTGCAGATCACAGGAAACAATTCATTCCACTCTTAATGATTTATGTAATTTCTTTGGACTCACTCCTGGCCTATGAGGTTTTCTGCTTTTTCTATTATAGCTTAGAAAACCAAATGAGAGTCTTTGAAAACTGGGGAGCAGCTACTCAGCCAAGGTAGCTCTATGTGACAGAATTAGTGTATGTTAATACCAGCCCAGAATCAGTCCCCAAGTTTCATTATTAGCCTTGCCTTTAAAGGAGGGCCTCCTCCTACAGGACTAATTTAGAGCAATGAAAATTAAACTGCATCTCATCTAATAGTCAAAATGACCTGCAGAAATTGTCCTCGTTTAAACACCAATTCAACTCTTTTCTGTCACAGCAGGGTAGTGTATCCATTTTTTGCTTCTAAAAGCCAAATACTATTCAAACAAAACAGTCACTTCCACATTAATTATACAAAAGCAAAAAAAAAAAAAGAAAAAAGTGGAAACAAGCACCATAAGAGAAGAAACAAAAAGGATATTAAAGCATTTTGTGAGAACCTAGATTGTGCAACTAAAGCATGATGTGGTCTTAGACCTTTACTTTGTATACAGAGCCAGACTTTATTCTTTGATTTGGTGCATAGGATCACAGTTTATTATGATTATAATGGTTATAATTTTGTTGATGTTTGAAAGAAATAAGAAAGGAATAAGGTAAACAAGGTTGCTGCAGAAAAAGCATCTGTGATTCAGCCAGTAAAATGTTAGCACCAAAGAATGCTAAAAAACCTAAACAGCTTGCCCCTGCCTCCTTCCCCCCATCCACCCCTCAATCTCTCTGTGATAGTATCGGGCTCTTCATTTGAGTTAAATTCACAGTAAATTATAAACAAAGACTTTTGGGATCTTGGGGTATTAAGGGCAAGTACATTTTCAATCATAACTGCCTATTTAGAAATGATGGGGTCAGATTCTTTGCCAGTTTAACCCATGGCACCAGCAGATCCCAGCTTGCTAGCATCTGATTAACACTGCAGAAGAGTCCCTTCTGCAAGGTGGAAGATACCAACAATTACAAAAGAGTCACCCATTTAGGTGCCCCTTCCAACCTGGGCTGGGAGCATTTATCACAAAAAAAAAACCCCAAGCTAGTGGGATAGCAAGACTTTGGAAAACTGATTCAGTTCAGGCTTCTCAAAGTTCTTTCACAGTGTGACCTATATTTAAATAACTCTCCATATTTTTTTTTCCTATCACAAAACTACTATCTCATGCACAAAATCCCACATAGTATCTGTCACTGGCACCTCAGAGGAGCAAAGTATTTGCAGAGAGCTCAGTATTTTTCTATTTATAACTTCTTTCTCTCACACTGGAAGACACCAAGGGGCTCAGGCCAAGGCAGCTTTCTGACTCCCATATTGAAAGGCCAGCAACATCCCTCCCAGCTGGTCATGCCATTAGCATGGTCACCTCTCCTCTGGGCAGCTTGGAAAAATCCTGTTTTCCCCAGTGAGAAGTAGCAATGCTCCCAGCTTTTTCCCCTGGAGGCCCATTTCCCAGCTCCTTCCCACCCATCACTTGTTATTTCCAGGGTGGCAGTGGGGTGAAGGGAAGACTTCATTTCTGGCAGCCTCTTTGGAACCATTCACAATATGGAAAAATAATAATAATAATAAAAATTTTTAAAAAGGAAAAAAAAAAAAAAGACAAACCTGGAAATTCCTGGTTAAAGCCTCGACTTATACAAGAAGCATAACAGCTTGCATGAACTGCAACACTATGACTATGGCTGTTAATGCTTCCAATGACATCATTGTTTTCCAAATTACAAAGTGCAGAAGACTGGTTAGGGAAGCTGAAGAGCAAGAGCTGAAGGCAGTGAGGGCTTTAAAGGACATCAGAAGCAAAAGATGTTTTTTTAGATTGTCTTCCCTATTTCACTAATTTCTCTATGTACTCAGATTTGGGGTTTTTTTTGGAAAATACCACTGCCGCAACGTCCAGATAATTAAAACCTTAAATACCATCAGACCTACCTCAGATCCCTGTGTTAACTTTGCTAGTACCATTCCTGTTCACTGTTACTTTCGTGTGCACAGTCAGTCTCCTAGCTTTCAACCACCACGATTTTTGAAATAAATACTGAGTGAAGAGGCACAAGAAGTATTACTCAAATACAAATGTATTACAGCTATTGCATTTTCACGCAGCACTCTACATAAATGCAAGGAGCTTTTGTCAAGATTTCTGTTTCAGAAATACATGCTGTTTACTGCCCATACACTTGAAGGATTTTTTCTTTCCTTTACGCAGGAGGAGGCTCAAGGAAGACTGGCAAGCTGCTTTTCTAGGTGCTGGAATAGTGCAAAGCAATTGAACCATATTCATGGATGAGGGCCATCTAACTTGTACGGCCAATAGTGTGTTTTCCCTTTTGGCAGTGCTTTTGTTCCAGGTGGATAGTCTTTCAACCACATAAAGGAAACTCTTGTTTGTCTTTGTCAGGTAACGGTCTACAACCATCCAGCTGCAGTAAAATATTAAACTTATATGCACTTGTATATACATTGTATGCATGCATGCATACATGTTTACGTCTTTCTCATGCATTACATACATTACATGCTGCATACTAAGTGAACTGAAGAAAAAGTAAGGGCATTTTTCCTGTTCTGTTAATGCCAGAAAGCCCCAGCGTAGCAGCAGGAGAGAACACTTTTACAACACGGACTCTCCAGACCAGGTTCCAGCTGTCAGAATTTTATGTCCTTGAGATAATTCTGGAATAACAAAGTGTCATGCATGTCCCTGCCAGTACACAAGATCAGCACATGAGATCAGACATACAGATGTTGCCTCCACATCCACCCACTGGCATCTTATTATCAGTTTAGTTAGTATCCTCCACCCATTTTCAGACAACTAGGAAGTCAGGAGTCATAATTTGTGAGAATGAGCTGTATAGCAACCATTTATCTAAAAAACAAACCTCTGCTGGCAAAAACTTAGGAAACAAATAAGAATCTTGGGGAAGTTTTCTGTCTTGGCTCGCATAGGTAACTAACGGGGAATACTGTGATTACACAGTCCTGTGCACACTGGCACCCCTCAGAGTTGAAGGAAGGGACATGAATTAGTAGTAGGCATACAAACACTTGTTTTAATTGACTGTCAAAGATATTGTCTTTGGGAAGGAACATCACACACCAATGCACCTGACCTCCTTCACCCTTCTTCCCTCCCCTTGTTAAGAAATAAAAGGTTGAGTGCAAATTCAGGCTTGTGTATGCTGCTAGAGGAAAGAGGCATGCCATGGTGGCAGGGAGGCACAAGAAATGGTCAACCTCTGCCTCCACCCTCAGGGACCAGCACTGCCAGACAGCCAAGGCCCTCAGTTAGGAACTGATAATCAATAATCACAAAGGTCAGGAAGGAGATTCCTTAATATCTCACATCATCGATGGATTTCCAGCTGCAGTATTATTTCTACTTGTTTAATGTGGCAATCTTATAAGTACCTTGCATGGCACATAAAGTTATGTAGAGGGAAACAAGCCTGGGAGGAACAACTCAGTAAAAGTAAGTGGTGTACTGTTAATCATTCAGTTAATAAATCCAGGAATAAGGTGCGTTTGGATTCATTGCAATACAGACTGCTATGCTGGCAAATGGGGAAAGACATCTGCTCAGCCCAGGCCTCTGCTGTCTGTGTGTGATATCACACCTTTCTAACAAGCATCTTAAAGCACTTCCTGAGCAGAATGAATTAAGCCCCACTCAAGTCCCCTCTTACAGCTTTGGGTACCAAGAGGTTAAACAGCTCAGAGGAACCACAGAGCTGGGTTGGTCAGGCTGAGCCCCAGGGGTCTGGTCCCCATGACGGTCAATGCTGCAGCAGAAGTAGGTCCGACTCTATTGTCCCCATGCCCTGCATTCCCCAAAAGGAGGAAGAACAGGAATTTGCCTGTTATGTTTTTCCTCCTTTGCTGCAATTATGATTCCTTGCTTAAGTTTCCAATCTTTTATTGGGTTGGAAAATTACAGTCACGGCACAGGGGGGAAAAGAATCCCAGATACTCTGCCTGACTCAGACGTCTGTTTTCATTTACTACATCATGCTCCTGAGTTAATTTGTAACTAGACAAGAATAAGGACATCTTGAATTTAAAAGATGTTCTGCCCTTCCTGGTGGCTCTGCCTCTCTATGTGCATAGCAAAGTTCTCCGGACTGCCTCTGCAGGGGAGCTTGGCCTGGGTAGCTTTACGTAGGAGGTGATATAAATAGATAAAAGACTCACTCATGGAATATAAATTTATTTTTACATATACCTTCCTCACTGACACACAATGTAATGTAATCTATGTGACTCCTTCTTGCCAGAGAGGCCCACTCAAAAGTTTTCTGTTGAACACAGTTATTAATGTTACACTTATGCTTCCAGGGAAAAAAACTGCCACTAGAGAGAAAACTGCTTAAGTTTCTATTGCACAACACACAAATACAAGTAAACACTGTACTTTCTTAATCAAGTCCTCTAGTGCAATTAAGCAAACCATGGAGGGTTAAAAGTGTTTTTTCATGCACCTGTCTCCCCACTGGCAGGAGCAGAGTTAGAACTTTTCTGATGACAGAACTTACTGTTGCCTGGAATTCAAAGACTGTTCACCTGATGGTAATGAAGGAGGCTAATTTAGTTTAAATCACCCCTCCCTTGAATGGGGAGAGGGAAAAAGGTGTCAAGAATCATCTCATGCTGAGCAGTAAGGAGTAACCTGGTGCAGTTCTACTTCAAAAGGTTTGAAGGACATCATTGATGCAGAACTGAATTCAGAGAACTGCAGCCTGGGACAGCGGTCCTGTGTGCAGGTCTTTACAAAAGCAGCTTTGAAAATCAGACTTTCAATTTCAGTTCAGACATAGACAATTTAAGGTTAAAATTAGTAGTAATAGAAACCTTCCATCTTATCCTCAGAATACTTCTCTTTTTATTTCTCAGCAAGTTCTCAGAATGTAACACCTTAGAGCGTAAATCCTGAAGTATGCTAAGTGTGAAGGTTTTGACTATTTACAAGTTATCAAACGTAACAGCCGGGTTTTAGCACCTAAACTAGTCCTCTGGTACTTTGCAGAACAGTGACAGCACTCAACCGTGTAGTTACCGTATGATCAAGTCTAAGTGATAGCAATAGCTGGTCATACTTAATGCCAAGTCAGACTGTTAGGTACGGCTGTGGACTCTTTCTGACTTCAGATGGCAGCATATGATCCAAAATACCAATGGGGTTCTATAGTTAAGTTTAACTTACAGAAGTATAGATAGCTGTTAATATTCATGGACTGCTTTTTGCCAGCTGAAGTTCAAAATCTTCCATTGTTATATCCTAAGTCTATAAATCCATTACTTTAGAAATATCCCATTGTACCCTTAGAATACTAAGGCCACATATAAACTAGTTTTCTATTTTAAAAGGTAGTAATTTACTGCCCCTTTTCTCATTTTAGAAAATCGCTAGACATGATTGTGACTGATAGACTTGACTCAGTTGCACACATCTCTCATGGAGCATAAAGGCTGAAGTGCGACTTCCAATTCAGAAAAAAAACCCCCACCAAAAAGCCACACGCTTAAAGAAATCCAACATATTTACTGTCTTACGGTGAAGTCTAGAGTGACAGAGCTAGAGGGATACTACCTTTCATTCATCGCACTCCAGCACCACAGCTGTAGCTCTACAAGACATCAGAGCTTATTTAAATACCTTTCTAATGGGCAAATTGTGCCAAAGCCAGAACTAGCATCTCTCTTACCTTGGTTCATTGCCAGACTAGTCAGCCCCAGAAGCAACTTCCCCATGCACAGCTTTCACCTCAAAAACCAAGCCAGTACTACTCTTCTTCCCTTCCATCATTATTAAATTCATACTCAGTTAAGAAAAAATGCAGTTCTGCACTGTGACATCCCATGAAATTATAAAGCTCTACCTCAGAGCTGAAAAAAATGGGAAGCCATTAATTTATTTTCAATCTGAGGTCATTGATAATCACCTGTGTTTCAGTATTTGTATAGCGTACTGAAAATAGACAAAGTTCATCCGAAAGTGCTAGCACATTCTTCCATTAATCTCCAGCTCAGTCCCTTAAAGGAGGAAGTAACAACTTTGTAATGATAAGGCTAGTGGCAGCAGCTAGAGTGCTTGAAGGTCTGTTCTTGTAAAGAAAATTTTTCAATTAGTTAAAGAAGCCAGGAGCATCAGCTTTCAAAAAAAGAGCTTCCTTATGAATCTTTGATCTCTCTCACTGTACCATGTTCCTCATGAAAGACAGTCGTAGCGGCACTGTTTAAATAACATCTACAAAACAGTTCAATTTGCAAATCAGTAGGATTAGAGTTTCCTTTATAATCTTTATTTAAATGAAGTAGCATGAATGAGCTGTTACATTAAGGGCTTGTCTATGAGAGTTGCATCCAACTTAAAGTGGCCAATACTTGAGAATAACAGCGGAAAAAACATGATTCATGCAAACTAAAGGCAGAAAAAAGACCAATTTAAAATGCCCAATTTCAGGTTTGGTCCTAGAGTCTCAAAACCAAAGAGACTTATTCAGGTAGGCTACTACCTGTAATTCATGCTTTTATTTCAGAACAATGGTGTTTATTAAACTTGAATAAAAATTAGCAATTTCTGAGCCCTCCAGAAGCTGGGCATGGCCAGTTGTCCCTGCTGTGTTGGAGAAGACCCATGTGCTACCTGACCATGCATATACAAAGCTAGCCCTTGTTACTTATATGTGGTGTTCCTGGTCTCCAGCTTCGTCTGTCCACCCCATGTTCTCCACCCAAATAGAGAGGTGACAAAATCAGCCAGGGAGTTGTGCGAAATGTCTCTTCAAGAGTCCAGAGGCAATGATGGAGTACACCAAAGGAATGTGTGTTTTGGGTCCTGAGCTGAGGGCAGGAGGAGCAAGTCCCAGAAAGGCGGATGATGTGAGACAGGAGGAAGAGAAAAGAAGACCCTTGCCCTTGGGTCTCCTCTTTGACTGCAGTATGTTTCCTATTGCCCTAAACCCCTTTACAAGAGATGTCCCCAAAACCCTGTTGCTTCTTCACCAGGGCCTAAAAGCTTGTAAGAAATGCTGCTGCTGTATTATAGTACATTCGGTCAAACCCCGTTCCCTGACTGTAGCCTCCAGCTTTTAAAAATCCAGACAACCATAGATCTACCCTCTCTTCAGCTGCAATGGAAGCATATTCATCTGATCACAGATTTAAGAGTTGTTACTGCTGCTGCAAAGTGTGATGGCAGAGGTTATGTTCCAAAAATGTAAATGTCACTGAATTACATAATCATCAGTCTAGTTTTAGATATATATAATATATATATCTTAGATTCAAATTCCTAACATGCTCCTTCAGGTTATCAATGTTTTCCAGTGCTCTTGTGGTTGGTAAAGTGAGCACAAAGAGGTCCTGAGCACCCAGTAAGTGGCAGAAATGTCTGATGGTTTCAGATGCAGCATGAAACACTCACTCAGACCTAAAAGAACAGGCTTATTATTTTTACAAGCAAATGCCAACTAGGAGTAGATGTAGGATATTTCATTCTTTATGGTAAAAATATACCAGAATATAACCACATATTTAACGATTAAAAAATTGCATCTTGAAAGCCTTTTTGATAGGGTTCCACTTTAGAAGTTAATGGCAACATCAGAGGTACAGGAGTCCTAGAATAGATGGAAAATTGGCTCCAAATATTAAAGACAGAGAGCAAGAAATCAAGAAAAGCATAGTCATAAATGGATGATACTGCTTTGGCAGGAAAGGTAAACAGTGAGGAAATATACTGCCAGATGCAAAAAGACTTAGATCATTAAAACGGAAAGAGATGAAAAAAACATTCAACACAAATAAATTAGAACAGTATCACCAATATTGTCTGTCAGCATTTCTGCTATAAATCCTGGTTCACAGGAGTGTATTCCACATCTGAAAAATACATCTCCCGAATGGAATTTGGCATGCCAAATTTCTGGCCTATAGCAACATGTCTTTCGTCTTCACCAAGTTTTGTGGGACATAAATGGAAATTTAATTTGGATTCACAATGATTCAGCTCATACACAGAATACAGCCACACCAGTTTGTATTACCTGAAGTCTGAAGAAGCCTTCAATAACTTTTTTTTCTCCTCTAGTAAAAGCAGTAGACAAGCTATTAGAATTTAATATTGGATACTTTAAATTTTGTAACAACATTTCTTTCAAAACTGTTTAACATACCTTTAATATAAACATGAATATGGGGCAGGGGAGAACTGATGCTGCCTGTTAGACAAATAATTCAACTCTGAAAGGGATGTGTGACCATATACTTGTTAAATGATCAACAATACAACATCTCCTTGATAGAACTTGACTAAATACAGACTGATCCAAAATCCAAGAACAATCTCCAGTAGACAGGACCAAGAAGTAGTAATTTTCAATAAACCTGTGCAGCATGTTATAAGAAAAACTAGTGTTTAACAACAGCAACAAAGAAAGTGATTTAATAATAATCCATACAATTTTGGTTTTTATCTGATCATCAGTAGAATAGTATTTGAATTTTATTACAACACTCAAATGATTGTAGAAATTCTGGACGATATAGCATTATCTTCTACTGGAAGCTGTTACTTTTCAGTCTAATATAGGTTTTCCTTTGGTAGACTGTTTTCATATGTGGATACAAAGGATTTCAAGAGATCTGTCAGTGTAAAACTGAATTAAGTATAAATTGTTTAAATAATTGTATGTGTACAGTAAAGTGCCTTTGAAAAATAAGGCTACAGCTATGTAAAAATGAGAAATTCAGAGCTAGGAATAGGTCATGCCCTATGATACATGGTGCGCATCACTGCTGCCTTTGGAAATTCAGCTACTTCACCTGTCCCCCTGATGTGATGAAGACAGAGGGAGTAAGATAAATTGCTCTTCGTAAAAGAGATTAGGCCAGAGAAGCAGAAGGAAAAACAAAGAACAAAAACTATCCAGAGAGTCAGAGGATGTATTTACTGCTGACCATTGCTACTTTACTGACTCTACAAAGCACTCTCAGCAGCCTGTCCTCTGTCTGTTTGTTTTGTCTTCTGGGTGACTTTGGTGTCTCTAAACTATCACCTCTTGTATAAATAGGGTCTTATAGGAAAGGAGCTCTTGTGTTCCTGCACTGCTGACTCAGCCAATGAGTGGTTTGGATTTGGGGTTTTCTTCATCCTGTCATCATAACCCACATTTCTTTTCAAGGCTTTGTCAGATATCTTGACTCACAGCCTAAACCTAGACACATCTGCCTACACAGCTGTAAATGGTTTCCAGCTCATTATTTATTTATTTACCTGCAAGAAAATACACATCAAGCTTTTACACACTGAAAGGAACAAAACAAAACCAACAACCCTCACCCTAGACCTTACAAGTGAACTGCGAGTGACACAAAACATGAGAAAACCCTAAAGCACTGGGCATCAGGCAGAGAGTCCTTAGTCCTGGCATACGGATGGTAACAGCGGGTCCCAGTGGTACACACAGCAGACACACGAAGAAGTGGAAGTACTGAATGCATTATGCATTTTTTCAAAGAATACTTCTTTCCCCTGCCCATAGCACGTGTCTTGAAGAAAAGAGTTAAACGGTGCTGCAGCCCTAAAGGAGGCTTCATCCCCACCTGGTGTGCATTTAACCTCGGAAAAATATCAGCACAGACCTTACAGTGCAGGTGCTAGGAGACCCCACAGATATATAGAATGCATGTGGAAAAATAAGCACATCAGTATAGCTAAATGCAATAAAGTACTAGGGAGATATAACATTATTGTGAAAGTGGAAACTGAATGCATCGGGGTAAAGAGGAAAGACAAAAGCAGCAGCTCACACCTCTGCAAAAAGGCAAACAAACAGAAACAGTCTCTTTTCTTGCCTTCCAGCTTTTCCTTTCCACATAACCCTTGTTTTCCAGCTTCTATTGTGTCTCATTTAAATGTTTTAGCTCTCCAGATCTTTTAATAAACTCTTCACACATCCAATGCAGCTATATATAAATAAGAAAAGCCAGCTGCATAGTCAGATCCTCACTTTATGCTGGGAAATGTGACATCCACTAGGATCAAACCTGATGGTGAAACATGGCCCTACTAGGTAGGTAAAACCCCAGGTGACTTCAGACCAGAACTTCCCAATGGGGCCCCATTGCTCAAGGATCTCCCCCTTCTGTCATAGCCCAGGAGTTTGGAGAATGGGTGGTTGAGCTATGTGCTACAGCATGAAGAGCACAAAATACAGAGTTTCCTAATGCATCCATGCCTTAGCACCCTAATTGTGCTTTCCCTTGGTGTTTTCTACATTCTGTAGTTTGCTTTCTGATTTTTTAAGGCATAGGCCATATCTCTGCAGTATCTTCGACATCTTCTTAATCCAGCCTAGATAGACACTAAAAGAGAATTCAACAGATTCATGCCTTGGAAGAATTATTAAGAAAATTAATACAGTGTGAGGATACTGAAAGCAAATATCTTAAAGTTACGCTGTGATTTGTGCTGAACTGGCATGGTAATGCTTCAATTTCTGCTCACTGCTGGACAGTTTTTTCTATTCTTCCAACTCATACAGCTCAGAGCCTAAATAAGTTTTCTGTGTAGTTTTTTGTTCTTTAGTCATGGACATTTATCCTGGGAAAACATTTTTTTTTCCCCCTTTCTTAAATCTCTCATCCACAAACTGTTTTCTATTTCTGTTAAATTACTTTGAGTCCCTGTAAATTACAATTAAAAAAAAAATAATAAAAAAATCTCTCTTTGAATTTCTCTTTAACTCATATTTGCTATATCTCCAAAGTGAGTAAAATGTTTTTTAAAAATAAATATTTTCCTTTAACCTACGATAACTGAACAGACGTTTGCTAAATGAAGCCAACAGACATGAAAGGATTCGTTAAGTATTTGAGTTTTCTGACACTGCAGATTGGAAGTGAGTATCTAGGGCCTTTGCCAAAGACAGGACTTTGAATTTTTTTTTCCCCTCATACCAGCATTCTATCTGAGGAGTTAGAGCAGATGTACATGTAATGCCGGACTGTTGCAGTATTAAAGAAATTACGTCCTTTCCCACCATACACAGCACCCTCCGAAGTAGGTAATACAGGTTGTAACTTAAAAATGCAAGAAACATTGTAAAATATTAAAAACTATACACAGCAATAACATTGAATCGATAAAACGCCTTTCAACAATTTTTGAACAACTGGCAAACAATGGTACAGTTTCTTTCAGCTTCTCAAAACCTTAAGCTTCTGAAATCAGTCTTCATATTAGCATTGAATACAGCAACATTCTGATTTAAATTATTGACAGCCTGAACTAAATTAGTTAGTGTCTCATCTAGTTTCAACAGTCTGCTATTCATTGAGTCGTTCAGATGTTGGATGGATTCCATCAACATCTCCTGAACACACTTTTTTTTTTAAAGCCAATCTGTTGCTCTCTGGTTCCTTTCTGACACTTCCATCCCTTTCTAATATAATGTTCCCTGAGCTATCACCCCTCATTTCCACATGCTTGTTCTCTGTCATCTTCACTTTCTACTCTTACTTTGTATTTTCCTCCCATCTCCTTATCTTACATTGTGTTCCTTATCAACTCCTGTGACATGTAACTCACCGGAAAACTGACGATTCTTCTGCTTTCATGGTTCTTAATTGTTTCTTAAGGATCACTATTGGAAAGGATGTGCTGTCATTGTCTCAGAATTGACTTTCAATATACAAGTGGCTTTGCACTAAATACATGAAAATATCTCAGAAGGAAAAAAAGACACCAGCCTTATCAAAAACCTTAAAGCCACACTGATATTCATGCAGGTACAGGAATTTACTCTCACTCTAAAGACCATTCAAAAATACCTAGAATCATGGAAACATAGAATGATTCGAGTTGCAAGGCACCTTCGAGCTTATCTGGCTCCACACTCCCTGCCACAGGCAAGGACACCTTCTACTTGACCAGGTTGCTCAAAGCCCTGTCCAGTCTGGCCTTTGAACACTGCCAGGGATGGAGCAGCCTCAGCTTCTCTGGGCAACTTGTGTCAAAGCCTCGCCACCCTCACAGGGAAGAATTTCTTCTTTATATCTAATCTAAATCTCCCCTCTGTCAGTTTAAAGCCATTCCCCTTTGTTCTGTCCCTACTGACCCTTGTAAAAAGTCCCTCTCCAGCTTTCTTGTTGGCCCCTTTAGGCACTGGAAGCTGCTCTAAGGTCTCTCTGGAGCCTTCTCTTCTCCAGGCTGAACAACCCCAACTTTCTCTGCCTGTCTCCATAGGAGCGGTAAGTACCCCCTTCACGGTTACTCTTCTCCCTGTACTTTGTGTCTCCTCATGCAATCCTCACAGTCTTGCCCATGTGCTGTGGTTCTCCACAGTCTCACTGCCATACTGGCAGGGCGGTATGAGGGGGGAAGAGGGGGTGGGTGGGGGCAGTACGTTATGATGTGTAAAGAGTTGTTGAGTGGGGATGACATGGAAGCTTGTAGAGTAGGAAACACAGGAGAAATACAGCTTTGTGAAGGACATACTGAGAAATGTGGGATACTTCTGAAGACTGGGAAAGAATATCCCGTTCTGGGAAAAGCCTGACACATAAAGATGTGTTTGTGTTTAGGGTGATGTGCAAGAATAGCAGAATATCATGTTTTTCGCATCCCAAACTCATTTTCATTTTTGTGAATCAATGCTAAAAATTATAACCCCTTTCCTGCTCTTATTTCCAAATAACTGGTCTCCGGTTCTCCATGTATCCTCCTAAGTGACAAAAATTCAGCTCCCACTTACACCATAATAGCTTTTTCCTTTGCACAAACTTGCAGTTGCAGACCTCAGTGTAGGTGCAGTGACTCATAACAAACTCAAAACCAAGGTAGCCTCAAGTGCTAGCCTATAAGTGAGGGCCCTGGATATGTTCCTCATTCCGCAATTTGCTACACTTAATTCTAATTGCACATATAAATCTACTACCAGTTTTAGGCTAGCAGAGAAGATAAGAAAGTCAGTCTGCAAACCAGACTGCAGTTGAGGAGGAAAGAGGAGGCAATAGTAAGATTGGTAGATTAATCCTTAGACTACATTTATCTAAGTAAAATATCAGACAGCATATCTGGCCAAAAGACCACCATTATACTGAAGAATATGTCAGATTTTGCTAAGTTGCTCTTGTATACTAATTCTGGGTTCTCATAATCACCTTGGAGCAGGGGACAGTAAGACTTGCAAGGGGAGCAGCTACTTTTATGATTTCCAAGCTGACATGCTTATGATTTTGGGGAAAAGGCTAACAGCTCAGAACAACTGTAAGTGTTCCTGACCTAAAAAGGTACACAGTTGGCTGGGGAGGGACTGAGAATTTGAGCTGTGGACCCTGCATTGTGCCTTCTTTGGCTCTAGCCTATGACTTCTTGACCATGCACATCTGGGCCCTTCAGAGCCCTTAGGCAAGACTTGCTCCAAAGCTGCCTGATTGATATGCCTATGATGCAGAGCTTGTCAAACATCAGGAGTCACCAAGACAGAAATATACATATTTTTAGTGCATTTCTGGATGGCTGCATGAAGGTGTTACTCCCCTATGTATGTACATTAGCAAAAAATTCATCATTCTGCCCAGTGAGTTATCCCTCTATTAAATGTTAGGAAGAATTAGCCTAATATTTACAGTCAGCTATTTGTTATGTTAAAGAGGTATTTGCCAAATCTTCAGCACCTCCACCACATGCACAAAATCATACTTTAAATGAAGTAATTCTGAATTAAACAAGTGTGCTAGTACTACTAGTGGGATTTATAGTAACCAATAACGGTCTAAGAATGTATTTCACAGATTGCTTCTTTATATTGCAAAATTAATAGAGTTTTATATCTGAAGAAACAAATCTGCACATTAAAAATCAATGTTTCTCATGATACACACTTGGTATTATTTCTGGGAATGCTACAGCTGGCATGCACAGCCTAGTTAAAATATTATAATTTACTTGACTGCATGCATAGTTGATTTGCAGTCAAAACTGCCACTTACTACATGGGAGGAAAAACAATGACTTCCATGCTACTGGAAACATCAAAGGTACTTTTTGCACTACTCCCCCTCAAAGCCTCCTGGGAAAAGCCCTGACTCATAAGCTTTCCACTGGTTACTAGAGTGCTGCTTAGGTTTGAAAAAAAAAATCATATTTTGCTACAGTACCTCCACTGCAAAATCCTCAACAAGCAGAATGGATTGAAAAATTCAAGCATGACTAAAAAGTACATTCCCCACTAGTCAGTGAATTTTGCTCCCTATTTGTCACTGCCACCTTGGAGAGCGGTGAGCATTAATAATGCATGGGTGCTAGGAATGTATTAGCAACTAACCTTGCGAAGAAAATCAACTGGGGACCCAGAAGAGCTGTTAAAAAAAAGAGGGTGGGGGGAGGGGAGAAGAAACAAAGTCAGAGCTTTCTGGTATCCTCTCATTTATTGAAGAGATTTTGGGAGAAGTGTCAGGGATGGCGGCAACTATGTATCACTGTGAACTAAGGCTGAAAGTCTCTGGAATGGGGTCGTAATTGAGTTCATTGATCACATTCAGGAGGAGACCCACCCCCACCCATGAAGCTCCCCAGCACTGGCCACTTTCTAGCCCAAGATATACCCCAGAGGATAAAGGATATTTGCACAAATTGGAGGTTGGAGCAGAAGCATCTTTATAAAACATGTGTTTTTAAGAAAAACTTTCATTCTGCTATCATTCATGGTTGCAGCTTTTTGCATACGCTAACTGTGACCAAGTTTTCTTGGAAACTGGTCAGCATGTCATGACTGCTGACCCTTTTTTTTTTTTTGCTAGGCTAGTGCCAGTGCAGTGGGTGGAAAAAGCCTTCACCTTCACCTACTTCTACAATTGAACAATAACAACCATGGTTTTACTACTAAAGCTATTCAAACATGGTTATTTACTTTTTTTATTTTATAGTAACATGATAACATATGGATCTTGTTCTCATTTTGAAACTCTTCAGTCCTTTCAAATCCAAATACCCACAGATATCCAGTACCCAGTGAAAATATTCTGCTTCCTAAAATAAAACAGGCTTACCATTATGCTTCTATAGTTTGAAACAATTTGTACAGTAAGCTGCTATATCCCGCTGTTAGACTTGGCAGTAATGGTTTCAGTTATATATTTATGTCCTGCCATCTCCTTTTAATATATATTTTTTATATTCCAAGGCCTGTTTTCTGGTATAACAATCATTACAAGTTTTATATGGAATATAGTTGCTTTTTGTGTTATTAGCCAAAACAAATATTGTGTTTAAATCCACCTTATTGATTCACTTTCTCAATGAATGTACGCAACTTGTCAATGTAATGGGGAGACAGGAATATTTGTAAGGTCTGTAGAAAAGGGAAAATAATGTGGTTTTCTTTTTTTCTTCTGCTGGATATATGGACAGAATATTTTCATCTATCTGCCTCATCAAGGAAAAATGCTTTGGAATTATCTGTGCAGAGCCATACTCTTTCTCCTGAAATAATCAGAATGACCTGATGCTCCTAGCAAAACTGTTTGCTTTGTAACTCATCAGTTATATTTTTAGTTACCCATTAAAGACCTTCATGCAATTAATTCATTAAGCTCATTATGACTTAATGTTGCATCCCAAATTCAAAGTTATATATATATACAACTTAATCTCTGGTCATTTTTTTATTAAGATGAGCTCAACAGAAGGGTTGGGTCAACTCCCTAATTAAATGCTGCAGCCTGTGGATAAGCTAGAAACCTTACTGTGACACAATCCTCCTGCTTTTCACCTGCTTTCCTAATACTTATCAACTAATTCATGCCATTCTTCTAATCTTCATTTGATGTTGAAGACAAAATAAAGTTAAAAGACACCTGCTGGTAGATAGATTTTCCACTGAACATGCTTATACAGGCCTTTAGGAAAACTAGATTCTGGCATCCTAAGAGGATCACATGATTAAGATCTGAAGATTGAGAAGAGAATTGGTTCGTATCAGTTTCCCATTCTCATCAAAATTGTTCTCATGAAAAATGAGTAATTTTTCACTATTGTTTTCTTGACGCAACAGTCTTCGTTGAATTTTAGTACTTTTTTTTTTCCATCTTTTTTTCTTTATCCCTTTTCCTTTTCTTCTTCCTTCTAAACCTCCCTAGGTATGCCACAGTTGTTTAATTTTTCTTATGGAAATGATTAAAGTTTTATTTTGTTTTCTTTTGTTTCATTTCTCTCCCAAGAGTTTTTTAGGGCTATAATCATTCTGTAAATGAATGTAAAAATGCCTTTGTCAGATTAGCTTGCATGTTAACTGGTAAAGTGCTTGTTATTTTACTCTGATGTTCCATTCACAACAGGATAAGAGTTTTGATCCTGTTATGCAAAAATCTGCATTATAAATTAGAAGGCATATTTCATACTTTTTTATCTTAGGCAGATTCCTAATGTAGTCATTAGGTGTTAGGATGAAAAAATTGAAATAAGTCAACTTCCATTAGCTCAGCTCACATCAGATTCAATGTGTACTAGCTAAGGCCATAAATGCTGGTACTCTGCTTATAAGATCTGAATCTTAGTAATCTCTACACAATCTAAAAAAATTTTGAGCCTGACTAACCCCAGACACAAAACTTGCTAGTAGAATGCAAAGTATCTTGAGCTGGTGGCATTTTGATTTTTTATTTTTTTTTAAAGAAGTAAAAAAAAAAAAAGTATTTAGCCATGCAGAGCTATAATTATTAGTTACAGTAGGAGACTAGTAGAAAGGTCCTAGAAATTTCAAAAATACCTTTCAACTGCACCCTAATGTCTTTTAGTTCAAAGGCAGTTTTTCAAGAGGTTAACATCTTTTTCTTCTTCCATTTACACACTGCTTCTAAACAAGCCTGAAATTAGTCAGACAAACATTTTATGGAATCCCATTTGTATTATTTCTAACAATATTAACACTACAAGGCTCTTTAATTTTGCAGGTTTGTAGAACATTATTATAAACTATGAAATGGAATGGTGCTAAGTTCATAAAGCAGTGTCTGCTAAATATGTTTAAGATCACTCTATATTGCAGGTGACTTAATTGTGCGCCTTTTAACACATCTTGGAATTAGTACCACCAAAAAGATATCTAATTTGCTTTCAGAAGAATATTTTCTATCAATATACCCAATACAATGTGCTAGGTTCCAACAGCAATCATCAATCAACATGACAAGTTCAAACGGATGCTCCTATAAGCTAGACACACAGAGGAACAGAGGTGCCTCAAGTGAGACAAGAGCAAGTTTTAGGAGACTATGTTCAAAATGCTGATCCTCCATGCTTCTTCCCCATTCAACCTGCACCTAACATCCAGGCACTCACAATTGGTATACACCAATGATTTTGACAGGGTTATCACTTGGAAACATGCATTTTGGTGCATGCACTTGTGGGTCAGACCTCTCTCTGGACAGTGTTCCAATGCTCTCAGGGATGAGCAGCTCCCCTCAGCACTTTCCTTGCCTTTGTGGAGCACAGCTGCAGAGCTCAGCTAGTTCTGCCCCACAAACAGCAGAATTCAAGTCCCTTGGGTGGGAAGGGGGGATGAGTAATGTGATGCTGAAGTATGGGAGTGTGGATCTGATTTCCAGCCCTTGACACTGCATCCCAACTCTAACCCTACATTATTGAAAAAAGGTAGGAATTCTCCAAATCTCAAAACATGCTTAGTTGGGGGAAAAAAACCCCACAAAAACAAAAAAAAACCCCACAAAAACAAACCAAACCAAACCATCACACACACCCCAAAAAAACCCCGAAAACCAAACAACCAAACAACAAAAACTACAAAACAACTCAACCCCAAAACAAAGAAAGAAAAACAAGAATTGTACCTCTTAAGCTTAATTTTATCACAATGGGCATTAGACTTCCATGATCAATTTCCAACTCTTTACTTCTCTGTTTCTACCCAGCTTCAGTCCTTTGTCTTAGCCACAGTATTTTCACCTCTGTATTTGCACAGTAACTGAAAGAGTCAGGTCCTGCTGTGGGACTCAAGCCTTTAGCCTCTGTGTTGATACACAGATATTAAAAAATTGTATTTTGAATCTTGTGGTCTAAAGCAATGTAAGGACAACTTTCCTCCATGTTCATGAGGACGGCTGTAAGAGTCATTCAGGCCTCAGAAAGAATTTTGTTCAACAGGGAACTTTCTTCTGGGTTGTAAGGAATCTCTTTGAGAAGACCCTCTGAGAGATGTCTTCTCTCTACAGTATCCTGATCTTATCTTTTCAGGATAAAGCGATGGCTGCTTTCACTCCACAGCACTCCAGTGTCAGAAAGACTTACTATTCCAAGTCTGAGGCAAGTCACAGAAGAAGAAAGAGCAACTTACAGCTTTGCTTACACTAGTAGGAATGAGAAATTTTCTGCTTTTCCACTACAGAGAAAAACTGTATGCATATGTGGGCATGGGTTGGGAAGGATGACCTTGAGGAAGTGATGATCTGTAAGACAGGTGGGATAGGTATTTGAAAAAAGGGTTTGTAGCCCTAAAAGCAGATTTTAGGCAGCTTTTACTAATGTACTTGCACACACACCCCAATACAGATTAAGCTCCTATAGCCACAGCTCAGAAATGCCCTTCAGGCAAGAAGCCTAATCCTCCTGGCTCCTGGTGCTGGAGTGGTGAATTACCCAGGCACAGGTCTTGAACATGTATATCTTCACATAACAGCCAAACCAGAAGAAGCCTTCATACATTTCTCCTCCCTGCACATGAGCCTCCCTACCTGAGTCCAGTGGAAAGACCCCAGATTACTCTGTTGGATGTAGGTCAGAGCTTTTACACCCTTACTGCAGTGTGAAGTACTACATGTGCACACACATATCTACACATTAATCAGTAAGAAAGCTAACCCCCCCAAATTAAAAATTTTGAAACCAGGTAACATGAACCCATGTACAAATACGCAGCCTGTCCTGAGACAGAGTCAAAACACATAACACTGCCTTTTCTCTTGACCTTGCAAATCTTGCCATACCCATTACAAACTCTAGCCAATTTATTTTTGTAGAAATGGAATTTACAGATTACAAAAATGGTTTGTTCGAGTCATCACCATTCCTTTGAACTCTGAGGCCATTTGAATTTGATCCTGACCAGGCTGACCATAAACCATCCTGTTTGGATAATAGAGGAAATGGAAAAGTTTCTCTTGAGTAACCTTATAATAAACTGTAGCTCTGTAGTTATGAATTACAACTAAAAGAGCAAAAATTAAAAAAAAAAGATATATCTATGTGAGTGTATACTTCATATATATGTGCATACACTCACATAAATACACTTGCAACTTCAGCCCAACAGAAGTAAATGAGTGAAAAGCACTGGTAATGCTAAATTATTTCATTTTCAGTTTAAATTAACAAACTTCATCTATTCGTTCATTATATTTTTATTGTGTTAATAAAATATTGCTTACTTAGATGAGCATGATAAATAAAAAGCTATAAATTGTCTATTTATAATTCACTATAATGTATGTTCAAAGCTATGTGGATTAGTCACAACCAATAAAGTTCAAAAATATATTTTATTTTGATTGTAAGGTTTCACAATGTATGTTTCAAAAAATCATTGAACAATGGAGTGTTACATACAAATTTACTCCAAACTTTTAGAACTCATCTGAGCAAACCAAAAAAGCTTTTTTTTTTTTTTTTTTGTACCATATTCAGCAAAAATAGTGAAGACATAGGAATCTCAAAGAAGCAGGAAAGAAAATGGTATGTCTGTTGCTGTTACACAGTCTTTCCTGTGAGAACCCCACTTTTTTGAGGTCTGGAGGGTTTCGTAGGCTATAAGAAGAAAGGAGACCCAGGCAACATTTTCCCTTTAGAAGCAAGCACAGCGTAGCATGAAAACATTATAACAGCTAAATCCAGCAAGAACAGATTGAATTTACACCTTAACAGTGTCTTTCATCCCAAAAAAAGTACATAAAAGTCAGGTCCATCAAAGTACCCCAGAGTCAGTTTTGCCAATATGAACTTAGATGCCTAAGCCCAAACTTTGTACCTCAAATGCTTAGCTGACTTCTCAACTTTGTGCAGCTCCAGGACCGAGTTAAGCAGGGTTTGCCCCCTGGTTCTGGTGCAATCTGGGTGCTGTGCTGCACAGTCCAGAGCTGGTCCAGGCTTGCTGGAGCTGAGTACCTATGGCCTGGCTGGACAACTGGGAAATGACCCTTCTCCTCCCTAGTCTGGCAATCAGCTTCACCTGTAACATACTCTGCAAAGATTAGCACTTCCTAGGAGAGGAGCTAAAAGAGACCTGGTGGAGCCAAGCAAGCAAAGTTAAACCCTTCTGATCCTGCAAGACTAGCTATGAAAATTTTGTACGGTATCATTTGCCAAATACAGATTTTAAGCCTTTCCAGTTCTCTAAATTGCTGCACATCAGAGAAAATTCTAAACAAACGAAAATGAACCACCAAAACTGTAAGGCTTCCATGTGTAACAAAGAAGAGACCCACAGACCATCAAAAATAGTCATCTATTAATACAGACAACTGTTAAATAAAGACATGGTCAGAGGCTCCGAGGCAGATCCATCCCAGAGCTGCTTCCCAGGTTTACCATAACCACAAAGTTCCTGGAACTTGAGTACAGCACATGGAGATATCCAGTGGCTGTGTAACATGTTGTAAAATACATTGCTTTAGTCTGTGCTTTTAGGTGATGATGAGAATGTAAGAACTGAGTCACCAAAACCTAGTGAGAAGAGCTGGAACATCAAAACAGCTACGTGGGGGTTTTTTGTGAAGAAATATGCTGATTTTTCTTTGCTGTCATTCATTGGCCAGCAGCATTCAAGCTTTGCATACACGTGACAAGTTTATGAATGAAAATATATGTGAATTCAAAAGATTGCACAAAATTAACAGATGATCAATGTCTGAAAATTTGTGCAGGGTGTGCATTATTCATTAATTGCCTTTTCATTTGATTATTCACAAAGCACTATTAATTATTCCCCTCTTTAAAAAAGCTTCAATGATCTAATCAAGAAGAGAGGGGGAAATATCCTATGTCTTGGGAGACCAATATCATACATCAAGAATCAAGGATGAATAGGAAATAGCCAAAATGAAAAATATGTGAACACCTACAGCTAATGTTTGTAAAGTATCTAAAAATAACTAGGGCATTCAGAGAAATCAGGATTGGTTCCCAAATATAAAAAAAAGCCCATTTACCAGAAAATTGTGCATAATGAGCAATTTAACTAGCTATTCAACAGTGATCCAAGCAATTCTCTGATTCAGAAAAATGGCAATTTGAGCAAAGAAAAATGTGAAGACTGACAAAAGACTATTTTGACAGGGAATATCTGGAAAGAAGCAGAATTCAGTATAAACTTATCTAATTCTAAGAATATTAGAAAGCTGAGCTATCCCTGAGTCCTAGGTGTCTGAGAATATGACGAGGGGGAGAGATCTGTTTCTGATAGAGTGAAAAGGTGGTTTCTGAAGCATCCAGAAGCTGATTCTAATCCCCACTTCAATTAAAGAGGAGCAAGTTCTTCACACTGCATCTGCTAGACTTCCCTGGCAAGACCAACTGCTCATCGTTCTGACTTCCATCAGTGTAAGGATTTTCCCAGTGCCAAAAGGAGACCAAGGGGGAGGGTGGGATGAAGGGAAAGGATTTTTTTAATTCCAAACTGGGGATTTTTATAAACTTCAAAAACTGTAACTTTTCCTTTAGTTCCTCAGAAACAGTTTTATTCCAAGTGTCTGCACATAACCATAATTCATACAATTCCATAAAACCTCATTTCCAGAACTATAAACAGGACTGGCTTTTTTTCCCCTTTTTTAGGTTAACAGAAATAAGCTTAACATGTCTAATGATACATGATCTAATGAAAAACAACACTGTTGCAATACAGCATTTGCATTTTCATGCAGACAATACTTATCAGGTAGATAATAACATTTTATGTTGGGAAATAACAACAAGACTTCCCTGAAGTAAAAAGAGCCTATAATCTTCTATAATTTGGTACAGAAGAAAAGACATTATACCAAGGAAATTCTTCTTGGCAAACTAGGCTATGATTAAAGGTAGTCACTGGTACTTGTGATTATTTCCTAACCTTCAGCTTTAACTGTCTTCCAAGTTTAGTTTTTTGGTAACCTAGCAGTTTATGGCTAGAACATATCTTGATAGCAATCCAGGGTCTTCCTGAAACACACAAGTGACTTTCATTCTCTAGCAGATAACTGACTACAGATACTAGCTTTTCTGTCAAACCTCTACAAAAATAAAATATATTATAAAAATCTAGAGACAGGAAAAGATGACCATCATGCATACACAAAATGCAGAGGTCACTCCGTACAAAATGATTTCTCCCCAAACAGTAGTCAAATTAGTATTAAAAGATTGGCAAAGGACTTGTAATATTCTATATGCTTTCCTAGCATGTATAATTTCTTCTTAATTGGCCAGAAATGCATTTTTTTTCATTGACACACACTGTAATTCTTCCCTGCAAAATTATCATGACAATATACCAGCAGAGGCACAGATTTCCTTACTGTTCATAACCACAATGATAATGTTTCATGAAAGAATGGAACTATTTTACTTGCCTGTCCTTCCCTTTGCACAAGAAAACACCAAACACTTGCTCACAGCAGGTAGATCAATAGGATTTTGTAGCACTCAAAAAATTATCTTTCTACAGGACATCACTGATATTAAGACATTAGAGTTTCCTGACAGATTTCACATTGAATTCTGATACCTCCTTAGTTAACAAACGGTTACTGCATATGTTCAGTGTCTCCTTGTGCCAAGGAGATCGTGTGTTACACACACAATATTTCTGTTCAGTTTTGCTGTCAGATGGATTACTACAGGACAAAAGATTGCAACTGAGGAAAATCTCCCATCCAAAGCACCCAGAAGTTTGTGGAAGATCTAGAGCAGCTAAGCTACACTGAGCCATTCAGACAAGGTAAAAAACCCCAACACAATACTTACACAAAAACATGAATGTACCTATTTAGGATTGCTTAATATTCAATTACTCTAATACGGATTTTGTCATTATTTTCTCTTTGCATACAAACTTTTTTTTTTTTTCCTCCTTTTTTAATTTCTGCCAGTCGTGTCTCCCAGCTAGGGGAAGTGGCATAGCATCAAATTGCAAAAGTCAAGCCAGGTGAAACAGAGAGCCAGACTGTACATTTCATTCACCTAATTCGTATTCAATTTCCCAGAGCACATTAAGGAAGAACAGAGTCAGAGCAGGGCTCTTGAGATACCTCCCAGCAGAGGCTCTTCCCCAGAGAGGGGTAACTGCCTTAATTCTCTCTCTAGTTAGAAGAAGTAGACACTTCAGAGCTACTTTACCCACTGTGCCAAGGATAACAGAAAAATTAAGAAGATATAAAGGTTTTATTTAGTATCATGGTCATCTTTGTGTTTTCCTACCCAGACGATGGAGGGAAACACCTTTTTCTTTCTGGAGGGCAGGAGATGTGATTATTTTTTTTTTGAAGTGAATTGAGCTTGAGTTCACAGAAGTGGCCTATAAGCAAAAAAGGAGTGTCACCATACTCAACAGAAAACCAAAACAGATTAAAACAAATACCCAACTGCTCAGTGGAAAAACAGAACGAAACATTTTCTTTAAAAGAAGCTTTGCTGAGGAAAGATGTCCAGCCTCAGTGATAAAGACTTGCCTTTGGAAAGCATCCGGGATGGTGGGAATTTGATGCTTCCCCCCAGGTGACTTTCTCAAGCCTTCACCCTATGGCTCAAGGAGGCGAGGCTGGTGACTAAATCTTTGTCTGGTTCAAGACTTAAGTCAGAGGCACCAGAAGAGATGCTAACCTTGCATCTCACTTGGAGATCCACATCCCTCAGCAGTAAGGATTGTACCTGTGACAATAGGCATGAATGTTGCCATTTTCAATGCAACTGGCTCCCAAAAGACCCCTCTCCATGGCCCCTGTAAGAAGCTATAAGGAACAGCATAAACACTACACAGCCTACAAAAATAACTGCACTCATACCATCACGTTACATGCAGATACCACCACAACTTGTCTTATAACAAATTTAACTGTCTTACGAATAGTTTAACTATAGCAGGGATAAGGCATATGCCCTCCCTGCACCAGATTTCCACCTCTCTGCAAAGGCTGACTTAATGAGACACTGAAACATTATTCCTTTTCTGTTTTCAAAACAACTAGTATAGTACAGCTATGAGTGGAAATAAACACAAACAGGAAGGCACGCTTTCAGTACAGTTCATCTGCTATCATAAAATATCACTCGAATGCAGCTGAGTAACTTGTGTTTCAGTCGCTCGACGATCTATACATGAGGGTAAAACACGCTTTGTGCAAGTGAAGGGAAATGAAATGCAAAGGTATGTTTGAGGATGACTTGCTTGACCATTGCTTGGTGCACTGTTTTTTCCTTCCAGTCTCACAGGAGCTGAACCCCTAAATGTTTTTTTGCGCCTAGCTGTAAAATCCATATGCAGCTAAAGCAGTAGCATATACTGAAAATGAAGGGCAACACAAACAAGCACGACAGGGCATGCCAAAGCAGCTGATGAGTCTGAGATACTACCTAAGGTGGCAGGATGGGACACGCTGAGAGCAGGGTGCCCATGCTGGCCGTCAGGCCACAGTTAAATCTCCCAATTTCATTTTGCTTTGTCTGACTCCTGAGCTCTGGGGTACTGCAATTTTGCCTTTGCCAGTTGAGGAACACATCAGCCTTGAATCCAGAGCAGCTTTTGGCTCATCCCCAGCTGGTGGCTGCTGCAATTATTCAACACTCTATGACTGGCAAATGTAAGCCATTTTGTATCCATCCTCTCTGCTTCCACTGCATTGCATTAAACGCAATTTCTGCTCCCTAAGGTAGAAATAGCAACTGGCTAAACAGTGCCTACATCTGAACACTTGGTTATGAGTCAAGACATTTCCAGCACTGGGTAACAAACAAGCCCTTTGGTTACCATTATTACTTATGCCACATAAAGTAGATGCTGATACTTCTGTCCTTTTTAAGACTGTAAAGGGACACCAAGAAAGCTGGAAGTGTTTATTTTCCTTCTATCCACTGGCCATATGTGTTAAATATTTTAATGCTATTTCTTCTTTTGGAGTACTTTTAGACTAGACATAAGGGACAAACATAAAGCACCAATACAAAATACCTCTGCAACAAAAGAAACTTCCCCTGTGACACCCCTTTTTGCAGACAAACTCTGCATTGACTTCCTCACCCTCGAGAGGACTGTATTGTAGGCACCAGCCCCTAATTTCTTGCTGCATGTAATTGCTTCTCAGATGTATATATCAAACCTCTCCAGAACACTGCCTTTGTCACTGTATGGTTCTGGATCTAATGCATCTCCAACTCTTTCATTTCTGTAGAATAATGAATCTATAGTAGATGCTGAATTTTCCCTTTAGTTTAAAAGCCTACCCTGCCTGTTGCTGCTGCGCTGTAAAGAGCTAATGTGCTGTATGCCTACAGTTTGTTACTGTTAGCCATATAAATAATAATTTACACACAACTCACACACTTTTTCGGTATTTCTGCAAGCAATCCAGAGGCGACAGGAACAAATTGATGGAGACAGAAATGGGAGAATCCCACCCTGTCAGAAGATGAATGAGCTGAGCTTGCATGATGTGAACCATGGCTGACAGAAGCGAGGGGGAATCAAAGAGTGAGCAACTTTTGACAACACACGCTTCACAGCTCTGACCACTGAGGATCTACATGATTATCTCCAGACAAAATAACTGTGAGTAAAAGGCTTACATACACTTAAATTAAACACAGCAGGGTTTTAGTAATCTCTGTTTGTATTTCACTTTCTGCTAAGAAAGAAATTGCTTGGACTGGGAACATTTCATTTAATGGCATTTTTAGTTACCTTTTGTACTTCTAATGCCATAGTCTAAATTCACCTAATTTTTGCCTTACCCAGGAAGGCAAAAGAAACTTTTGTCCTTTATTTTTAATTGCTGTAGCTTCCTTACCAATTTTACTAAATTAAATGTGTTTTAAAACATCACTGTATTTGAAACCTAATTATCCCACTCTCTGGATGAACAATAGCTAACAATACAAACCCCATTTATGTAATCTATTTTGCAAAGGAAAATAAATGGAATACAGTTGCAGTAATGATATACATGTTTGCAATTCCACCTTGTTTTTTTCTCTTGCCCACAACAACTTAGGGAAGCTGCATCTTTTTTGAAACAAATGCTTTAAAAAGATCTCTGTTGCGGCATTTGCTATATCTCTATACTGCTCTTAGAATAAGAGAAACTCTACATAATGTATTGTTGTTCTCTCTAAGTAGCATGAAAGGCTTTTTTTTTGCATGGAGGGTTATTTATTTTGTTTTGTTTTTTGAGGGGTTTGGGTGAGTTTGTTCCTGTTTCTTTTTGGTTGTGTTTTTTTTTTAATTTATTTTTTTTGTTTGTTTTGTTTTTTTGATTTTTTTTGTTATATCTGGTCATGAATGAGGATTATGGCCTGTCATCCATAATAAATTATGAATGAAGATCATGGCTGGTAACTGTAATGTAAAATAAAAAGAGAGGGAGATACAGGACTCAGATGCACTGGATGTGGAATCACTGTTCAGCATGCCCCAGTAGTGTGAAGTTTAAATTTTTTAGACCACCTAGTCCTGTGAACATAAATTTCGCTGTTGGTGGATAAGCCACCATTTTCTCACTGCATTTATGAATTACTTGCTGACTCCCTGGTACTTCCAGCTATATTAAGTTCTATCTCAGGAAAGTAAACTGTTCCCAACTGATGATCCCATCAGTTAAAAGCAAGAAAACAAGCAATCCTCCTCCCAAAACATAGAAGATGGACCAAAATGTTATTAGAAGAATGCACTAGAGCAAGAAAAGAAAATTGCTGGCTGTTTCCATAGCAGAGTTTCTTGTCAATCAACAGAATTTTCCTGAAATATTTTTTAGGCTTACAAAAAAATTATTAGAAATTAATGTGAAAAATAAAAGGATGTTTTTAAGAGGTTTATTTAAAAAATAATTCCAGTAAGTACCATGAATTTAGTTCACAAAATCATAGAATGCTTTGGGTTGAATATTTAAACTCATTTGCTATGAAGGTGCCTTCAAGCTCAGTAGCCAGCTCACTGTGAGCAAACACTGGGACATATGTGGTCAAACCATCCAAAATACTTGTTGAAGATTACTTCTACAAATATGTCTTGGAAATTTACTTTGCTGTTTTCTGTGGGGTCATGTTATTTGTCTTCTGCAAGCGTTCAGATGAGCTCTAACTAGTTTATTTATACAAATATTTGCAAGACCTTTTAAGTTGGGCCCTAATATTTATTTGTTCAAAAATTCATATGAGAAAGAACTTTATTTGTTATTCTTCATTCATTTTCTATCCTTTTTATTCCCCATTTTAAAAACAGTCAAATATCCAGAAGGAGAATGGAAATGATACCCATGTGATTTTGATGACAAATTGTGTGCTATAAACAACAACTGGTAGAAATGATCAGTGCATGAATAAGCCCAACACTTGTTTGCATAAGCTATCCAGTAAATATTAATTAAAAAAAAATAAAAAAATCCTAGAAATCAGAATAACTGCAAGCAAATCACAGGCAAGGAAAAAAAAAACCAAAACAAAACATAAAATTTGTGGAATACTTTATTTGTCACAAGTAATTTAACCACCCGTGTCTTAAAACTTCAAACACACAAGTTAAAATCAACTGTTTCTTCGTATCCCTTCCAACACAACTGGCTATAAGTGATACTTCTAGATAAGGAAACTTCATTGGGATTCTTTTAAAGATTATTAAATATTAGATAAATATTAGATATTTTTTAAATCAGGTATTTCACAGCTATTTATACTTGCTCTTGCTCTTGGGAAGCCTAAAACTTTTTTTTTTCTCTTTTCTCTTTTTTTTCCCAAATGTGTTCCTTTCCTTGTGCACACATGCTACTTTGTTAACCTTGGTTCTTCCTGCTTGCTTGGATTCCTGCATCATTCTTCTCCTCGAAGATCGTGAAAGTACAATTATACTTTTTTTTCCAGGGGAAAGAAATAGCATTAAAATATTTAACACATATACATCTACTTTAATGGTAACCAAAGTGTAACTTTAAAAATAGTTTGCCTATTGGCTAGCAAGTATTTACTCACACAGTGCTAAGAAGACCTGAAGCTGAAAATATCCTTTCAGGTTTACAGACATTTAAGCATATTACTGGGAGCTGTGGCACAGCAACATGCAGGTATCACCCAATTTCACTACTACCTGATTAATTAACCTGTTTTAAGTGTGAAAGTTGGCACCCTGTCATTAGAAACCATGGGAATAACTAACGAGAAACTATGAAATAATTTGTTTCTCAATTAAAAAAACTGAAAGAAAAAGTTTTAGGTCATTATTCTTCTTTCCTGTTATCACCTATGGAAAGCCAAGAAGATTTTGTAAAACTTACTGTGTAAAAAATATACTATGTAACGCCTTAGCAAAAACTTCACAGATCTTTAATAAAATGTGGTGCTATCCATCACGAGTAGGCAAGCCAAGAAGTTTTTGGGGAAAACATATTCAGTAGAAAGCAGG
>NW_009925120.1:78328-83424 GCF_000696875.1 Nestor notabilis
AATGTGAATACAAGTCCTGTCATTTAATAGGGTCTGTTATTCTTTTTTAACATACCTAGAGGTCCAAGAGACAAAAAGACACACTTGAGTTACTGACTGAGAATAAATTACATGACAAATATGGACTCATTTTCTAAGTTATCTACAAACAGGTAATATATTTTATAAGTGTGCTCATTTAGGATTAACTGTTTCTGGAAAAAGGAACTCTGACTTTAGAAAATAGTTGTTATGAGCATGGGTTTTGTTAAGTTCTTCTGTATTTGTCACTATGGAAAATGTTTGCATTAATTTACAAATAAAAGAACAGGTTGAAGATGATATTCAGGATTATGGATTCTAAGCAGAAAGCCAGACATCTGGGGCATTCGGATGTGAAATTATCTATAGATATCAAAGATGCTGACAGCAGGATGGGTGAGGGTGTTCCCCTGAATAGTAGATGGGCATTAGTTGAGATAAATTGGGAGAACAGTTCTGAAGATTAAACTTGTTGCATTAGGAGGTAATGTGAAAGAAGTAAAAAATCTCAGGTGCTTTTCTTTTTTTTTCCTAAAGGGAGATGTGAAAGGAATGAGTATTCCAAAGAAGAGGGGAAGGTGGTAGTTATGGTCATCAAAGGGGAAAATTTAAAGCTGTAATTGGAAACATTAGCTGCAGGTTTAGGAAAAATATGTCCCAACCCTAGATTCATTGAGAAATAACAGCAAATGGTCTTGGGCATTGCCTGACTTTGTGGGACAGAAAAAAGAGAGGAATAAAAGATAATCCTCCCATTATGAGTTTACATGTCTTCTGGGTGTCTTGTAGGTGTCATTTTTGAGAATAAACTTGGGAATGGACTGAGTGTGGTGCAGCCCTGCTCTGCTCCCTCCATCTCTGGAGATTCAGACACTGCCCCATTAAGAACTTCAGTCCGGCATGAAGACAAGCTGTGCACTACCCTACAAACCTTTGCACCCCACGAGAAGGACCCCTGCCTGGGTCTTCACTGTAGCCTCAGAGTAGAAACTGAAAGCAAAGAGAAGAGGCAAAGCAGTTTCCTGATACCTGCTCCAAAAATAAGCCAATGATCTCCTGTGATTGGAAACAAAAAAAGAGAAGAGGAAATGAGATAAATGAAAATTTACCAACACCCTCAGATCTTTGTTACTGCTTTGGTGGTAGCCAGTGGTGACAGGTGACATGACTTCCCCCTGAAAAAAGCATCCTCACTTGTGTTCATTTCAATTGCAATAATGATTTATGGCAGGGGTACCACAAATCCCTTCTGTAGTATAGACCTTTAGTCAGAAATTAAAGTCTAATTTGACACTGGGCTGCTTAAACATGTCCATACAGTCTGCATACAGGAAGCAAATAAAGGAGATACAGGATTAAAAATGTATGCCATAACTGTTTGGAAATACCTTGTCCCAACAGCTTTTTTGTTAATGCACGTAACAGGTCTTCACTACGGCAATAGGTTTGTTTTTCCTTTAAAGTCTCTCATTGAAAATCTACACATACGAAAAATAAAATATTTCCCCTTTTCTGGTCTTCCCTATTGGAGAGAAAACCTCCCCAAAGCCAGGGAGCACCAGCACCTGGGAAGTGCTGGAAGTGCTCTGGGCAGGTACCTGCCATCCTGTGATATATCTTCAGTCACTTACATGCAGACATAGGGGCCAGACTCTCAGCTACCATAAATGAAATAGTTCAACTGGTTTTATACCAATTCAAAGAGGATCTGTTTTGTTTCAGGAAAACAGAAACTGAGTGCAAGGTTTTGGCTTTGCAAGGGAAAGCAAGAAGCATTTCTTTAACTCATTCTTTCTGTATTAAGAGCACCTGCCACTACTGACAGGAATAGCTTCTTACCTTCCTTGCATTATAGATAGCACCCAACCCTATTCCATTTGCAGCAAGATATCAGGAAAGAAAGAAAAAGTACTGCCAAAGGTTCTTGTTTCTCCAGCACAGCTCTCAACAATACAAAGAGAGAGTGACACCAAAAAGGTAGAGAAAAAATCATATATTGCCACCATTTTACCTCTCCCTTTACACACACTAATGCACATGCACATACTCATACACTTACACACACATACATGCATAATTGATGAAGTTAGACATTTTTGTTTCCGAAAACCAGTTGTAGATGATCTTATTTATTTATTAGTACTACTGTTCAATTTATATTTTGGCTTGCTATTTATTATGCTAAATAACATGCTCATATTTTATTCAGCAGAGCATTTGATTAGTGTAAAGCTTTATTTGCTGGCCTGCATAACAGCATTTTGTCTAGTCTGCAGGCAATATAAGATATTCCAGATCGTTCATAATTCTGACTTACTCCAAAAAAGAAAACTGTTAAAAGGCTGAAACTCTTTCTCAGCATGTAGATGACAGCAGGGCCTTCATTTATACCAAGTTACAAGTTAATTTTGTCTTTTATGGAATGACTTGTTACTTTTAAAACTAAATATACTTTTTTTTTTTAACAATAGATTCTGAATTGCTTCAGGTATTACAGGATCCAGTGAGAAAAAGTCTTTGCTTAAGTGTCCAGTCTCTGAGGTCTCCTGATCAGTAACTTCCATATTCAGAGTCTGTTTCTGTTTTCAAGAGTGATCTGCAATCTTTTTATAAGATCTTTTAAATCTAACTCTATTGCATTGTATTAGTTTTCAGGTATTTGATGTGTTCTTTTTAGTAAGATTAATATAAAATATTTTAGGATTTGTCTACATTAAAGCTGGTATATAAAATAAATGTTTCTGGTGTGTTCCAACAACCTAAGGCACCAAGGAAGACCAGATGACTTCAAAAGATACCTTTAGCTATCTGTATAAAGATAACTGAAAACATTTTCATATTAAATACATTTCTAAAAAAAAAATAATAGTAGAATACTGAGTACAGAATAGATGATAACCATTAAAATGGGGAAAACAGTCTAGGAAGGCAAGTCCAGAAGCCACAAATGTATAAACTCAATGCATTTATTTTAAATAACAGATTATGAGCTAGATTCATACGGAAATTACTGGCTCCAGCACATGTATGGAGGAAACATCGTTTCAATAGTTTAAGGGGAAAGGTCCAGCCTAATCTTCCCTGACAAAAGACCCTGACTGAGAAAAGCCTCAGTTCTTGTCTTCCACTCTAGTGCAGCCAAGATCCTCTTTAGGGCAATGCTGCATGTGGTCCCCATGAGCTGAGGAGAACCACACTCCTGTAAAGAGGGGAAATTTCCTGTTTACCCCCAAACACTTTGGCTGGGAATGAGCACATGGTAAAGAGAACCCACAGACAACCCAACAGAAATACACATCTCCGTAAAGATACTTTGTAAAGGAAAGGAAAAAACACACCAAATAACCAATCACCATCAAATATGAATAAAAAATCTTCTTCTCAGGGCAAAGGAAAGCTGTCTCAGCAGCATCACTTTTAAAATGGATAAAAGCCCTTCTCAGAGCTGAGGATAAATCAGTGGCACCAGCTTTAACAAAGAGAGAAACCTTACTTAGGGCTAAGAGACAGCAGGAGTGGTAGGAGTACCAGCTGGAACAGAGATGCACATCAAAGAAATTAAAGCCCTATGGCTGAAGAAATTACATGGATACTATAAACTAATAATTTTAAATATTAAAAAACCCTTTTCAGGCTAAAGAAAAGATACACGTTGTAAGCAGCCAGCCCAAGGTTAGCAAGCACTGAGTGAGCAGAGCCGCTCAGAACTGGAGACCTTTACCTTGATGCCTCCTAGGTAACAAAGTGAATTGTTTAATCCGTACTGGTTAAAGACACAGCTTGCTATGGTTTTGGTTTTGTTTTCTGTGGTTTCTCCCTGTGCTTTTTAGTTTCTGTTAAAATACATTTGTTAATCATACAGCAAAGTTGCACAAAATGTTCTGATTCAGAACAAGGAGTTATACACAGCCTGTGTTTCACTCTAATGCAACAGCTTGCTTTTCAGCATGACTCTGGCTTTTCCCTTGCCCTCGACATTAGGCTTTATAGAGTTAAATTTAAGGTCTAATTTTCTTTACTAGCAGAATGTATCTCATTTCCTATCAGTGCATGCAGTATACTTTTTGTTAACATGGTAATTCAAGGAGAAAGTCAGGCTCTCTTTGTTACCAGATTTACAATGGTTTCTTGAAAAGACAGCTTGTGTATACCTCCTGCCTCACTAGAATACTTGCTTGCTTGGTTCCTAACAATGGCTCATTAAATTCAGTCAAACTAGTATGAAACTTACCTTCAAGCAGTTTCACTTGCTGAACCCCATTCTCAAAGGATTTTCTAATCTGCAATTTCTATTTTAGACTTTGAGCAGGAAATTGGAGAGAAAAGGGCACATAGCACTTTCTGCAAAAACACCAAAACCAAACAATACTTGATGATACCATTTCAGAACAGAATAGATTTGTGTCACTCCTGTTTTGAAGGCAATCATGCTTACAACATTTATTCTTAAAGCAGGAGTGTTCACTGATGGTTTTGGCTGTAATTAATCTCATCTCAGAAGAGAAACTCCAGATTCTAGCAAACTGCCTCCCCCCACCCACTCCCCCAAAATCTGTTGCTTTGCCAGTGTGCACAAGACGGTTCAAACCATACACAGCTCATTACTGGCCACTGTAAAGTTGTTCATGTACACTTCCCACCTTGACTCGCTCGTAAAGCTGAGATTTAGCTGGACAAACAGCAGCACAAGGACAGAATTTTCTCCTGTCTTGTACAAGTGAGAATAATTCAGATTTGTAAACCTTCACAGTAATCTCTTGATATACCTTTTTGTCATTATACCTTTTTCTCACTCCCTTTGTTATATAGTATCTTATGCTCAACACTGAAGCTATTGCCAAAACACAGACAGATATTTTATATGACCAGCTAAGGAAGGAAAAGGTCGCAAATGAAATCCCCCAAAAATGGTTTGCCATTTTAAATCAATAGAAATGGAAAATTATATAAGTGCCATTTTTTTCTTTTTTTTTTCTTTTTTTTTTTCCTTTTTTTTAGGAGATGGGTATGTTTCAGTAACCTTTTATTGCCTGACACAGTATATGATTAAGAACCTGTAGATTATCGGCTAACCC
>NW_009925120.1:83441-97339 GCF_000696875.1 Nestor notabilis
TTAAACCACAACAATACGGCTGCATCCAGGACTCTCTTTCGCATTAGCTTCTGTTTACGCCTGCCCCTAAACTACAAGTGCAAAGCTGAGCATGTAAATGTCACTGCACAGCTAAATACTTCCACATAACCCTACCGCTTGTCCTTGTCCTGCCACTAAGAAGGGTTCACCACTGCTTTCCAGATAGCAGTCATGTGAGCAGCACATCACTGCGCTAATACAGGGTTTATGTCCCATGGGTAGCTCAGACCACACGTGTAGTATAGCAAAAGTGCCATCTGGAAGTAATTCCCCGTTATTACTTCTTATCAGGACTGCTGAGGGTTTTTTATTTATCAAGTATAAATGAATCATAGGGCAAACTGATGTATGCTCATTAAACTATGAAAACTTATTAGGCTATCCTTTTACTGCACAAAATAGAAGTCTAATAGAGGTAGGCTAGATCATGCTAACCTAGAGCATGAATGTGACATGCAAAAGAAGAAATAGACTGAAATCTGTCTGAGTTATGTCAGGAAATTACATATTCTTCTTAAAGTAAAATAAACACTTGACAAAGCTGTTAATCATCCCTAGTGGAAAGGATTTACAGATTCAATATTAAGATGATGAGCTTCCCACTGGTCTTAGGAGCACTATAGTCAAATGAATCAATTTTCCTCTGAAATCATTTAGATAAAAATTACGTTCAGATTGAAGAATATGAATGGTTTGAATGCTAAAATGTCACTTTAAAAATGTGTCATTCCTCCAATAAGCTCCTACTAGTTCTCAGTTAATATTTAGTATATTTTGAATGAAGAATTCAGATCAGTATCATATATGTAAATACATATATCTGTAATGTACCATATAGGCTTATGTACTTTTTCCTCTACAGAAACAGTTCTACTTAAACATATATAATCTGCAGAGCCTGAATTAAAAAGAATACATTTAAGACTGATTTTTAAATATCACTCATACCCAGCCATCTCACATCAAACCACACTAAAGATCTGCTTCAGAAAAATAAATTTGCACATTAAATAGTAGAATAATAAAGAATACATATTTATCTTGATTACGATAATTTCATAAAAGCTCTTGACAATTAAGGTGGGGTTTTTTTCAGTAATTTGAAACAATCTTTTATTGAGAACATATTTGAAAATTTACCTGCAGTTAAATAGCATCTGGGGACTCCAGTAAACAAAAAAAAAAAAAAAAAAACAAAAAACCAGCACAACAATTTTTAGAAGGTAACCATTCAAAGAAAGACGGGAGGAGAGAGAAAAAGAAAGAACAAGCCAAGGAGATTATAGAATTTAATGATTAAGAATGTGTGCAGTGCAGTATAAGTACATTTGTTTCCTTGGAAACAAACTAGTACTGTTGCACTGAAGAAATTTGTAAGCATTAAAAAATTCTGTAATCAGGCCCCAGGAGAACATATTAAATTTTTTAAAAGGGATAAATATTTGACATTCCTGGCCATTTTCTAACTGTACTTGTTGATGAGGCCTGCTGTCAATGGGTGGTGTTCCTAATGTTAGAGAAATGGATACAATGCATGAATCTGCACAGCCAAGAACACACTTTTAAATGGCTAATCCATGCAGCAGGATCAACAACTCTAGCATTGTGCAGAAAGATTTAGATCTTTAAAGTAGCAAGTAGATAGCGAATGCAGCTAGATGCAAATAAAGGTAGACTATCAAGCCTGTAATAAAGATTCAAAGGAGGAATTATTAAAAGAAGGGTCTGAGGCCTCTGCCTAAGCCACCCTTGCTTGAAAGCAGTATGCTGGCTCCCAAGAAGACGGAATAATAATGCTCCTGTTTATGCCAGGTACAAATTACAGCTTATTGGAGTTCTTGAGCTTGACTGATTCAAATAATACAACATGATCTAATCTCTTGAACCTTCCCCTGTTTCATAACCAAACTCAACACAGTCCATTCCAATTGCCCAGGAATATCCAGGGGCTTTTTTACTTCAATTTTGCTAGCAAGCAAAAGAAATAGAAGTGCAAAGAAATCAAAAGAAATCACAGGCTTCCATTTAGGGACTCTAGTGGTAGGACAAGGGGTAATGGCTTTAAACGTAAACAGGGGAACTTTAGGTTAGATATAAGGAAGAAGTTCTTTACAGTGAGGGTGGTGAGGCACTGGAATAGGTTGCCCAAGGAAGTTGTGAATGCTCCAACCCTGGAGGTGTTCAAGGCCAGGCTGGACAGAGCCTTGGGTGACATAGTTTAGTGTGTGGTGTCCCTGCTCATGGCAGATGATCTTAAGGTCCTTTCCAACCCTAACTATTCTATGATTCTATGATTTACAAGCAGGAGGAAAAATATCCCAAACCTCAGAAGAAACACTGGGGAGCTGCCCGTTTGCAAGTGTAAATTATACCAGTAAGTTAGAAGAACACGTCTATTCTGGTTGGGTGGCTAGAAACAAAATCTTTTTCTGCTCACTTACTCTGTCACAATCTTAAGCCAGGTTGTAGAGCTATAGCTGTAATATCATTTGCCCTAGAAATTCATGCAGCTTTTTTGTTACAGGTTTTGAAAGAAATATTCTATCTTGTAATAAAGGTACACAGGGAAAGGTGGGACTGCTCAATCATAATGAAGTAAACTTTCTTCAGATCACTAAAGAAAGAGGATAAAATATGCAGATCAGGTCTAAAAATATTAATGCAGTAAGCTCATTTGAGCTTATCCCCATTACACATGAGACTGTAAGATGTGGGGGATGAGACTTTATAGTTATGAGCAAATAATAATTGCTAAAATGATCCCCCAGTTTCTCCTGAACGGAAAAACTCAAGACATGGGAAGTTACATGGAACAAAAACATGGTGAAAAGGATTGTAGGTACAAGCTTTTCATGCAAATGTAAACCTTGAAATTTGTTTCCAGGAGCAATCTTGGATTTGTTAAGTGGAAGCTCATGCTTTCAGAAAGAATTAAGAGGAATATAAAAAGAAAGTTCCTGTTATCCCTCCCTCACAAAAAGCTACTGAGCTACTTCTTCATCACTAAAATTCAGTGGATTAAGCCTCCATCTTTTACAAAATTAGAAAGAGTTTCTTTTTGCCTGCTTGGATAGTGAACCTATGGCAGCCATTCTGCTGGAGTTTGAAAGTGGTTTACAAAAAACAGAGCTGAGCTCCAAAAGCCAAAGGATCTGATGCTGCAGGGAGCCATTGTCAGCTCTGGAGAGGTGAGGGCTACCTTTGCAGCTGAGCACCATTTAACAGGATCGCTTCGCAACTGACCTGCTCAGTGGCATTTGCAAACTTCCAGACTGCAGGCTACGGGAGACACTGGGATCCTCTTTAACTCCAGTGATATTTTCATTATTTCAACATATTGCGTTAATTTCTTTTGAGTCAGTGGTTCTCCACTGCACTTCAATATTTTACAATAAAGAGACAGAGCAGAAAGCAGAATGCTTCAGTACAAAGTGCTTCTACCAAGTAAATTTAAAATTGCTAGACATGCCTCCTATTGTTACATATCTAAAAGGGAAGATAAGAGAAATATTTATGTTTGATAGAAAATATCTAGTTTCATTGGAAAACAGAGTTGTGTCCCGCTTTCCTTCCCAAATACATGCTTTAAGTCAGTAAATGCTATAGAAGACCAACACAAATTTCAGCTACATATATCTGGGTATGGCACAGCTCATTTTGGCAGGAAAACACAGAATACCAAAGTTTGGGAGGCAGATCTGGAGTTACCTGGTCCAATCCCTGCTCAAAAAAGGTCCAACCTTAGAGCTACAGAGGGTTACTCATGGCCTTCTGTAACTGGATTCGGAACAACTTCAATGATAACCTCTTATAACATTCCCTCTGGGACACTCTTCCAGTACTTGACTAGACACAAAGAAAGGACTTTCAAACTTGATAAAAATAATGGTCTTTTTTTAAAAAAAAAAATTGTTTGCTTTCAGATCCTCAGGCTAGTACTTTGAAGGGATAGAAAGTTAAGTTCAGATGGACACACTAACCTTTCCTGTAGCTAATAACAGAAAACAAAGCCCTTATTCACAGCTGTCTCATCTCTTAACAAAACCCTGCTCTCAGCATAGATACAAATCAGCTCAGAGAGTCACCATTTTGCTATTTACAAGGACTTTGAGAGGAAAAAAACCCATCCAAAAACCAAATTGTGTTTCCCAAATTACACACCTGGCCATCAGATTTGGCTCAGGACTAACTCTTCCACTCTTAGAGAATCTTAATCAGCCCTTCCTCTACTTCTGTCTGCTTAAATAAAACATGTAGGAAAGGTAAATTCCCAGTCCTCTTGCAAGGTAGATAATAAACCCCTGCCTTCTTCTCAAGGACAGGTTCGTAATATCCCTTCCAGTAAAAAAAAAAATCCCATAAAAACCAGTAGACCCTAAATGCAGCTTCTCTTTCATGCAACAAATTAGGGACTTACATTGCCTTTCCATACACAAAACTTGCCTTGTTATCAGTGTGTGTTGCTTTTAGATAACAGCATATTGACAGTTCTGAGCTTTTTATGATATTTTTGTTTTACCACTTTTAAGCAGATTGGCATCTTTCTCTTCCAACTACCCATCCTGACTGTATGTTGTTTTTCCCCAAATTCCTCATTCTTCAGGGTAAATTTGAGACTGGAACCTCTGACTCCTGTGTACTGTGATTATCTATGGGAAAAGTAAAACTGAGCCAGCTCTAGGGAGAGCTTTTTCTTTGGATCTCTGCAGGGACCCAAGGGTATTGCTCCTTTGATACTATTTTTTTAAGAATCTTAAGTCTGTATGTATGCAGTGGAAAGTTTATTGTGATATGACCATGTGGTAATAATATATCAAAGTCCAGCATTAAGATATTTCTAAAACATGAAAAATGGGCTGTTCATAATGCTAAAGAAGGACAAGCAAATTTGCTGACAATGTGGGTAATTTCCTGAATTCGGAGTTCATCTTGTAGCAAACCCATGTCCTGTAGACAACAGAAACAAGCAAAGCATAAATCACTCACTCACATACACTATCTCCTCTGTCTTGATAATCACATGGTTTTTGGATCACAACAAAGGAGACTATGCCTTAGAAGAATAATAAGGGCCTGCTCCAGTATCCATTGAAAACAATGGAAAGGCTCCCATTGACATGAACTTCAAGGGATGAATATTGCATCTGGCTGTAATACCACAAAGGTCTTAAAACAAGACCTGCAGCGAGCTTTTTACTAAGGAAACATATTGAAGCTTATGATCTCCTACTAGTTATGAGAGTCTGTACTTTTAACTCTATATAATGGATGCACACATGCAAGAAAATCATGTAACACCGGGACAAAAAACTGACTTATCCATTTTTCAAACCTTGCCAATGTGTTGTGGAAAATTTCTCCCAATTCAGTGGATTATCTTACATGAACATTCTAATATTCTTCAGTTTTTTAATATGTGTATCAGTTTAACTGTTGGAGCATAAGCAGACCAAATAACTTTGAAAACATATACATTAAAGTTATCAGTAACTTTGCATTCTAAATGCATTAATATTTTAGAAATCACTGTGGGAGCATTAGGTTTTGAATGGCATTAAAACTTATTGTACTTTTTGGGTTTTTGCAATTCTCTATTTCTGAAGTGGCAATTTTGCCTCCCCTTTTATATGAATTCAAAAATCATTTAAATGTGGTCTCATTTTCTGGTTTGATACACATCTTGTTCTGAAATATTTTACAAGTAACAACTGGTTTCAGCAAGAAAATTGGGGGTTGAGGGGCTAGGGGCATGTCCACCTACTAAATCACAACCTTGGATTGCATTTCCAAAAAAAGAAAGAACTCTTTAACACAGGAAAAGTAAGGCTGGATAGCAAATAAATTAGATACAGACATGAGATAATAGAAAGCACAGTAATCAGAAGACACGTTTTATTATTACAGGTGGAGATAATGTTGAAAAAAGTGTGGGAGAATGCCTTGGGCTTGTTTTAAGACCAACACAAGAATGTGATACCTGTATGTTTGGCTTAGCATCCTTTTTTGTAAAGTTTTTTTCCCCTAATATTTATTTACTCTTCACATATAAAAATAGGCCTATTGAAGTATTTAAATGTGCCAAATACTTATCAGTTAACATGACCATGTCTGAATGCGAGGTCATTCTTTTCCTTACAGCAACATTTCTACTAGCCCACATAAAAACTTTCACTTCTATAATCTGCAGTGGTGTCAATAAGAAATTCTTTACTGACCTCCAGCAAGTTTCTAAATTTTTCTCCTCTGAAATGAAATAGATGAAAAACTCAGGTAAGAATTTTTGTCCACTCTAAGGTCTCTCTTCTAGGTTGATACAATCATGATGGTTATTTTCCTTGAAGACTAACAACCTGCCCCACCAAGAAATTTTGTAGGCATTTTTATTTTTTTTAGGTTCCACTGCTCAAATTGCAAGAGAAATGTATATTCACGATCCCCTACTATTAGCCTTCATTTTAGAAGGAAACAACTCTGAACCAAAAGATGTGTAAATGTTCCGCAGAAGTTTAATGAATCGGAATTACCATTAACCTGCTGCTAACCAACACAAATAATGATCTGAAGTACATGCAATACAATTAAGAACAATTATGCAAGCTATGCAGCTTTGGGGCTTTTGTTTGTGTATTTTTAAATTCAAACTGGGAATAACAATAATGCCCCATAGTGTAAAGTCCACCATTTTAATCAACAGAAGTCTTGTTAAAAGAAGATTTAAGCACTGGCTACATTTTGACCTATGTTCAACAAGAAAGACTGCACATTTTATAGGTGCAAAGATACAGATAGATAATCCATTATAACTGTGACTACATATGCTTTTAAAAAGCTGAAAGAGAACGCAAAATGAAATGTGAATCTTAACTTCCTCCCCCAATTTCCAATTACAGTCATTTGTGCTGAAATCATTGCAAGTCTACTAGATTTTCTAGACCAGCATCGTACACTGTGATAAAGTATTTCAGTAGCTTGCAATCTTGTAACCTAGTAAGCAAAGACCATAAAACCTTTTAAAAATTGGTATCCGATACAAATTCTAAAAAATTATATTTTTAACAACTATATGCTCTTGAAAGAGTTTCTATGAGAACACCTTCCAGCAAATCCCTTTTTTAAACAATATTCCTTTTTAAAGAATATTCCTTTTTTAATAATATTTTTAAAAGTGAACACAAAAAAATACACATTCTGTTAGAGCATTTTTTACTTGATTATTCAAAGGAATACCTGTTTTGCCTTTTGTTTTGTTTTGGCAAAATTGCCTGAGAATTCTAGTCAGAACTAGTTCAGGTAATCATAAAAGGTTTTGTTCATTTCAAGTAAGAATTATGCTATATGGTTGAAATTAGAATGTAATCAATGTCCAGTATCTCATGACACAGAGTTATAGAAAAAATACGAAAGTCCCTTTTCCAACTTATATACTGATACAGTGTTGGTAGCTTCCTTGTTTTTGTGAAATTCTGCTATCCTTCAGTATAAGAAAAAAAGAACAAAGTAAAAGCTGATTCTGTTAAAGAATGATTACCAAGAAACTTCTTCACACTTGCCACAGACGTGAGTTTCTGTAGAGAGTAATTGTGAATATTCTGAAAGCTTCTGTCACACAGTTTACCACCTCCCTTCTCATGACCAGTTAGGAGGTATCCTTTGGTCTCTTGGCCATAGCCAAGAGCTAGACAAACGTTGGAGAAAATGGTTTATGAACCTCACAAACACGTATTACTGACTTCAGTTGCACCACAAATTTGCCCTTGTATTCACAACTCTTTGACAACACTTTTTAAAAGCATCCATATACGCAGGAAAGGGGTTTAGAACTAATGAATTTCCCACCTGGAACCTATCTCTAGATAGGTTATTCTACATAGGCTTCTCGAACAGCCCAGGAACAGAAATGGAAAACTTCTTTGTCCACTCAAAATTAGCATGCCAGGCCATCTAATTTTGGGTACCGAAAAAAGTAACTTTTAACACTTGTCAAATCTTATATAACCTTAGCTCAGGAACAGTTCAGGAAGAAGGATGATTTCTTCAGCCTCACTGATAGCATGACATTGAATGACAAAATAAATGCATCAGCCAAAAAACCAGACTGCAATACTAGAAGGAGAACTGGGTCACCACCTATATCCAGACTTCAGAGGAAGTAAAACAAACAAGAAGGAGTTGATAATATTGCCTGATCTCTTTCAAAGAAAAAAATTGAGATGTAGATAGCAATCAGTGCAGAAATGTTTTTGTCAGCAAGGAAATGCAGACCACCATGTCTTTTCTTTCTTTACATCTGACTTCATATCCCCTAGCAACATTTTTGAAACTTTTCCATGTGAACATATTTAATACCTGTGTGGGAACTCTACCCTGCTGCAAGGCAGCAAGTAAGATGTATTCAGCGTAAACTTTAGCAGGTCATTCTCTTGGGCAGCAATAACTCTCTGATACTAACTCCAACGCTGAACCAATGTTTTCATCTTAAAATGTACTCCTGCGTTTAGAGGGAAAACCCAACATGTATTATTCACAGGAAAACTCCATCAAAATATATTGCTCAAGCAGACAAAGAGAGCATGCCTGACTAAGATGTACAGGAGACAGGTAACGTGTATGCAAACACAGCTTTTCTATCAACGAATCGCCCTTTACAGAAACATCTATGATCATGAATAAAAAGAGGAGAAAAGACAGGTAGGCAGCAGGCAAAGTGGAAGGTGTTAAAATTCTCCAGATAAATAAGGAAATACAGTGTATAAAGCTAAATTTGAGGGAATATATTTGTTTTAAACCTTGAGGCATAATACTTTCATTGAGTAGGGGGAAAAAAAGCCAGAGAAACAGGGCCATTGATATGCTGAACACTGCAACAATACGGAGAACAGAGACAATTTAAAACTTTACTCCTACATCTGACTTAGGGTATTGTTCAACAGTAGCTGTTAGAATTTATAAAAGTAACTATTCGTCTAGTCTGTGTTTATAATATTTTATTAATCTTTCTACTATTACTATTATTAATACAAGCACTGTTTTTCCAAAGCTGCATTGTGTTCTCACAGACATCCATGCTTTGAAGAATTTCCTTTCAAAATTAAAAAATATTTATACAATAAATCATCAGATGTTTTAAAATTAAATCATTCTGGTTGTATTTATGTTCATGAATCAAATGTGACTTTTCTCGCTTTACATAGGTCTATGCTGTTCTCAACCTCAACCTTCGCAAGTGACATTTTCATTTAAAATCTTATCATTTCATAATTATTACCTTTCAGAACTCCTAGGGAGAGAACAAAAGCTTCCTCTTTATATTTGTATTGTTGTGTTTCTTTGAAGAACAAATTAAATTTCAATCCCAGCCAAAACAAACGTTTAAAGTACAAAATAAATTAGAAATTATGTGAAAAAAAATATCAAGCTGTGAAAGCTTGACGTGGTCTCTCCTGAGCACAGGTATATTCTACATAATTTATTATTGTGTTTTCTTTGTTTAACCAGTAGACCAAGCTCAGCCTAATGAAACATGGGAAACATCTCACTGAAGTTGATCTGAACTGCTATAAACTGATGCCAGGACTCTTGTGATGTTAATACATGAGAGGGGCTCGTTTATACCTCCAGGGTGATTATTTACTATCTTTCAGATTACCCTTACCTTTTAATTGCCATCTGAGCTGTCCAAAGAGGAGATATCTGATCATTTCTAAGCTTCCTTGCTAAGTATAGAGCCACACTCTACAAAATACCATGTTCACACAGTTGCTACTAATGGCGATTCTTATTATCATCAGTTTCTTTTATTTTCACTCCAGTGGCCAGATTATTCTTTTTTTAGGCAAACGTCATGGCTTCCATTCATAGAAAAGACTTGCTTTCTCAGGGAAATTTCTGCTTAAATTAAGGAAACAAATAAACTTTACGTTATCAAAGTGGGAGAGGAAAACAACCAAAACAGAACAACAAAACAGCCTGGAAGTAGGAGGAGGGGGAAGAAATCAGGGGACCTGGAGAGTGTTCAACTCCCAGCAAGGGACAGAAATGTAAGTGGCTCCTGGCAGCCCTGTCCGGATGAAGAGACGGGGTGGCAACACTCAAAGCCTGGCAGAGACAGCAGTGTTGATGGGAAGGACTGAGAGAGGCACTCACCTAATAAAACACTGACACCTGGGCAATGCGTCAGCCTGCTTGCCCTCTTTCCCAGGGCTTAGGATCACAGGTCCTCCAGCATGCAGGAGTATTTTATGAGATTCACTAATGCAGTGGAGAAGCAGCAAGAAGTTCGCAGTGGAGGCAGCAGGGCCACATGCACAGCACCCCTGTGCTCCAAACGGGCCCAGTGCTTGCTTTGATTAGACCATCGTGCTTTAACGTGAGCTGAGCTGCCAAGGCTTCCCGAAAGTCACCCATTCCAAGTTAAAAGTCACTGCGCAGTCCAAAATCATGAGCAAAATAGAAAAAAATATTTTGTTTGGAGGCAAAAAATAATTTATTGAAAATAAACTTTACAAATCTATTTTACTTCCCCTTGGAGCCTTGTAAATGGAACCAATATTAATCTGATATATTTCATGTATGACCACAGATATACACTAATCTCTGTGATTTAGGTTGCAGTTGTGCTTAAATGCCCTCAGCCAGCAGAGAGCCCCTCATGTGAGGTGCAAATGTGGAGCAGGGAGCAGGGTGTGCACAGGAAGCCCACGCTTCTCAGTGTTGCCACCATGGCAGACAACTGGAACAGCAAGGGGACAATGAGGTACCAAACCCTCCTCATCTTGGAAAGGATTGGGCTTTAACTCTTTCATTATTGAGGTCTTTAATCTACCCTGCCCATCTCCAGATGCTTGTTTTTAAGTAGATGACTTTGTCCAAGCCATGCCGTTGCTAAGTCATGGCTGTGACATCCCAAAGCACCCCTCGTACTGAATCCACCTTGCAGTTTCCATGTTTTTTCAACTCCTAAGTGAAGCATCCCTAAAGTTTTGCCAAATGCAGGTATTAGCTACAAGCCCAATATTACTGTGCTATAAATGACATTGGAAACTGTCCCAAACCATATTAGCCAGGGACATTAACAACTCAATTTTTAATCTTTTCCAGTGATATCACTGTTTCAAGACTGAAAAGAATAAGATATTATTCCAGTCATTTGATCTTCTTATTTTGAGTACACACCGGATTACTTAGAAGTTTTTTTAAATCCAATTAGGTTTGCCTCTTTCAGTCTAGGTAAAAACCAATGGGGAGATCCTTATCTGTGAAGAACATATTTCACCCTAAGTAAAGGGAGAATCTGGTTCTTCAATATTCCTCACATCGAATTTTAAGCCTGCTACTCTTCTATTTTTCTGCAATTCTTTTTCTCAGAGAAACTTTTTTTCCACAGAGTAAGATGCAAATCTACTGCCATCAACTTTCTGTTATTCAGAAGCGCTAAGAAGTAAACCACCTGGTATTTTTCTTCAGCGCCTATATATGCATATGCAAATCCAACAGCTTAAGTATCTGCCAAACTATTTATCAAGTTTGTCAGGGAAACAGCCTCCTGAAACAATCTTCTTTTAAAATAATATTCTATTGCTAAATTCTTCCTTTGAACGCTATTTTTGTCTCGTAAGGAATATTCACCCTCGCAGTCTGACTGCTTGTTAAGAAAAAAACAAGAAAAACAGTAAAATCTCACTGTTGGTCTATGTTCTAGTGCCAGTGTTCAAACATCAGGATCCCAACAGTATCCCAGCGCCTGAAAAACATGTCCTTTTCTTTGAAATCTTCCCGGGTTGCAGATGAGAAATTGCCAGTAGAAATTACAACATTTGCCATGACTGAGATGGGGTGGGTTTTTGCATTTGGACTGAATGAAACCATGGAAAATGTTGTTAGTAACAACTCCAATGTTATAAAAAAATCACCAAGTGACAGATTTTGAGATTAAAAGGAAATATTAAAAATCCCCTTCAATATTTAAAGCTTACTTAACTAGTAGCACTTCACTTGACACTGACTTGTGTCATTTTCTTTCATTCCTCTTTTGATCCATGCAAAGCAGTTACACGATTGCAAATATCTTATCATGTCACCTTCTCATATGGATATGAGATGAAAGAATATTATCTCAAGCTGAGTAATAAGTCCCGTACCAAAACTATGGGTGGAATCTGTACAATCTGATGCTAAAAGGGAGCAGGGAGGAGGTGGCAGCAGCAACGGGCATTTTTTTCCTGATGTTCTGTGCTGAGGATGCTTAAGAAAAAGGGTCTCATTTTAATAGGTTATTCAAGGCTACTAATTAACCATTGAGATTTTATACCAGCTTAGCTGAGCTTTTTGTCAATGTACAGGGATCATTCAAATCACTTTTATTTCCATGACTACGAAGTGGCAAACCATCAATACTGTTTTGACTCTGATTTTAAACATGCAAAGTGCATCAAAAGGCCTATTAACACAAAATAAAATTAGCCCTCATCTGTTTTACTTTAAAGGGACTCTTCCCTTCCCACCCACCCCCTTTTTTCTCCCCTTTCTTTCTTATTTAGGGAACTCAGTTCCTTTCCCATACTTGGTATGTAGTACATCTTTTTTTTCTCAGAGTTAATTCTCCAAGTCTGGTCTGTCAGCCAGTATAAACAACACTTGATGAATGAGACTCAAGGTGTTTAGTCACCTGAAGCAGCTGTTTGAAGTAACTCTACACACAGCCTGAGGCCCATGTTTTCACAGCTGTGGGAACTCTTCAAAAGCTTTTCCTGTTGGCCTACTACTTTGCTGTGGCTTTAGACTCTTAGTGCAAAATCTGGACAATTTCAAAAGGGCACAATGAAACTAGAGACAGTAATTTTTGATGATTTTGGGCCAAAAAAATGGCCTAGGATAAATAAATGAAGTACATTTGAAAGTGCTTTACCTAGGTGGGCTATATATCTAAGAATCACTTGCTCTTCATGTGCCCATGCACTCACTTAAAAGGGGAGATGCGGGGTTGAAGTACTGCTCTCTGTTTACATGGCAGTATTTTCACTTTCTTCCCTGATGCAGATACAGTAAAACTAAATGCTTATTGGCCTGGAAATACATGTACCTGAAATAAACTCAGCAAGTTTTTAGAAGTTGAAAACCTCTCCAAACTCATAAATAGACCTGCAATGATTAGTGATCTGTGCTCCCTGCTGGGAAGCTTTGGAGAATTGGCCTCGCAGAGGTCGTATGATTGCTTCTCCTGGCTCAAAGTCTGCGCCTTCATGATATGCCTCACTGTATCCATGTAGGTAGCCAAAGTAGTGATGAGCCCAAGAAAAAAAAAATAAAATAATTGAGCGAGGCGCTGAGCTGGCAGGGAAATTACAGTTTTGCAAATGCGGGATCCAATCATGCAGCTGGGCTGAAATATTATATGCAGAATGAGGTCATGGATCAGAAAATGGATTTTATTTGGGGGTGGGAGTGGACTGAAAGCCTAAAGCATGATGATGAATTTGCTGGAAAATCCTGAGCGATAAATAGCCAGGTTCTGCCTCCCCTGCGATGTGTAGTACTGCTATCCTCAGAGGCACAGCTGCCAGGAGATGAGGCTCCTCGAGAAGTCAGACAGGTATTGCTCAATGCCATGAGTAACTGACAGTGCCATCAGACCAGCCCAAGAAGGTGAGCATCCCGTGGGAAAGGGAGAATGAAAATAAATTCAGCAAAGCATTGACACGAGCACCAGAAAGTGATATGGGTAGACAGATTTAATCCATGAGGCTATGTCAGGTGGACGCTTAATTCACTGAATAATGCTTTCCGAGTTCATCCAAAAAAGGAAATACAGATATATCAAACCTCAACTTTCACATGTGTCCAACAAAAGGCATCAGCAAGCTTGCCAGAAAGAGTGTGAG